>NC_065526.1:36241067-36279372 GCF_006386435.1 Epinephelus moara | reverse complement strand
AATTTTTAATAGGTTTAAATGTACAAAAGTTTCTTCAGTATTGGGGCTACAGTTTGATGAAAGTTGTGAAGTTGTAGCACGTATGGTTGATTTGTTATGAATTTTCAAAGTTTTGAACTTTTGATGCTTGCTGTAGCACCACCATCAGGACTATTGGCTTGAGTTTACAGCTGATGATATCTGGCATGAGACTGGACCTTTGTGCAAAGTTTGGTGAGTTTTCACCCATGGGAAGTATGATTTCCTTAGAAGAAGAAAGAAGAAGAAGAAGAAGAATACCTAGGATTACAATAGTGTCCTGGCAGCTTAGCTTCCTGGACCCTAATAAACTTGAATATAGAAACTTATTATAGAACAAATTTCATACAAGAGTTCTACCTTAAAGTGAAGGTAAAAAACAAAAAAAAACAGAAACCAATGAGAACCGTAAAAATAATACTGCGAAAGTGTGGAGCAATAAATAAGAGAACGGTATATTCCAGCAGCCCTTCTAATGAATGGTCCATCCCCCAAAATAGAAAATCAAAATGTGGTGGCAGATGTTTTAATTGAGGTGGGCTGCCACAAATTAATGTGTGGGAGACCCTGGCTAACAGCTAATGTTAACTAGCTCTGCCGAAGATTTGTTGATCACAATGTATCATTGTCAGGGAAAGAATTGAGTGCATCCTCTGATGTGTGGATAATGAGTTTACTGCGTTCTTTCTGCAGGCGTCCCGGGGAAGATCGCTGTTCTTCCCAAGCAGGTTTTCTATTGTTTCTAGAACCATAGTAGCCTTGAGCCCTGCTTTTTAGCCTCCACAAAATTGATGTGACGAAACACATTAGCCACTGCCATCGGTGCCTGCCATCTTATTTGCCAATAGGCCAGTGGCAGTCAGCAAGGTTGGCCAATACCAATGTTCAGCCAATAAATCGGTGCATACATCCTGAAAATGTACAGTGCAATACACAGTGGATATCCATCAAACTAAGAAAATTAGATGGACTTGCTGAGTATGGTATATGATTGACACATTGGCTAATGTATGTGTTTTATATGTGAATGTTTTTTTAAGTTAAACAGTGAATTGTAGGATTAGAATATTAATCCATAATCAAAATAATCATTATTTCCATCCTAGCTTGCATGTTATCCGAATGAAAAATGTGAGCTTAATGACTGATGTTTTTTATTGAAGAAAAAAACCTTGAAAACATCTAATTTGTCCCAAATTAGTGCTGATTAAGACTCCTGCCCCCTGAGATACTAAACAGGATATGAAGCGTGGAGAATAAATACATGGTTGGAAATTTCCACTTGAGAACATTGCATTCATTGCATAAACTGAGATCTAGGTTTACGGGTAGTTGATGGTGTATGTACAGCTGTCGTGTTACGTCACCTCAGTGCGATGACCAACATGTTAAAGATCAGCTGTTTTTAGATCACTAAGCAACAGTCCTGGAACAGCACTATGCAGCAAACTCTGTTTTTTTTATGGCTGTGGGTGTAACTGCATTCACTGTGTAGTTTCTAGAGGCCTAGTGAAGCCTCTAGAGAGTAAGATGTGTGTTTGTTAGTGCAGAATTACCTCACCACCAAGCAAAGCCCATATTAATAAGAAACACCACT
The DNA here is from genome assembly GCF_006386435.1 of Epinephelus moara. Classification (NCBI taxonomy): domain Eukaryota; kingdom Metazoa; phylum Chordata; class Actinopteri; order Perciformes; family Serranidae; genus Epinephelus; species Epinephelus moara. The sequence continues at coordinate 36,277,757 of NC_065526.1, read as the reverse complement.
GGAAATACATTATTCATAGAGTACAATGTAGAGAATATTGTGTGGTATAGGAATCTATGATTTGATGTTTTATTCATAGTGTTGTGCCATAAGAAGATAGGGAGTGGTGTGTGGAATAAGAATTCATGGCTTTATTATTGAAGTGCATTGCTTCCATAAAGTCAAAGGTTGTTGTGATGGATGTGACCAATATTAGTCCAGTCTGACCCTCACTCTTGTCTTTTTTTTATTCGTCAGTGGAGCAGCAGTGTGATGTAACTGATCTTACCCTGAAACAGGGAGACGGCAGACATTTTCACAGAATGAACAGACATGCAAAGAATCCTATGCAGCATTCAAATGTTGATTTAAAATTCTGATGTCAACATTATGAATGAAGCTTCAAACTCATCAGTGCAGCCCTAGATGTTGGCATGAAAGATAACGTAATCGTGCTGAGATGCTCAGAAAGCTAACAATGCTAACATGCAAATGTTTTACATATTTACAGTGTTCATCATACAGGGTTAGCATGTTAGCATGCTAACATTTGCTAAGTGACAGTAACCACAAAGTACAGCTGAGGTTGATGTGAATGTAATTAGTTCTGCAGGTATTTGGTCATAAACCAAAATACTGGAAAAAATTAAATTTTAACCCAATGATGGCACTGAGGAAAAGTTAGAAGATCACCAAAGTAATTACAATTCATCCAGAGGGTAACATAAATGTCTCAAGCAAATGTCATGACAATCCATGCAATAGCCTTGTTATTAAAACATTTAATTCAAAACCACCAAATGTCAAAACAGGCTTGAGGAAAAGAAACATTTCTGACCAACAAACTCCCAGCACCTCTAAAGCGCACTAATCAAAGTGTAAAAACAATAAGTTGTGATCCAATGAAGAGTGACAAGCAGCCTCCTCTGGTTATCTTGACATAACCCCATTTCCAGTCCTTATGCTAAGCTAAGCTAGCTAGCTAGCTACTGGCTCCAAGTTCATATTTAATGGACAGCTATGACAGTAGCATTGATCTTGTCATCTTATGCTTGGCACAAAAGCAAATAAGCATGTTTCCCAAATATTGAACTATTCCTTTAATCAATATAATGTCTGCCTGCCCAGCTTTATAGAGCTGATCAGTGCTTGTGGTTGTAGTGTGAGGCTTCCAGGTGTGACTGTGTAGATATTAATAAATGTGCAGCATGAGAACATGTTAATCATCACACTTCTTCCTGAAGAAAAATATAAACATGAACATGAACTACTCAGCCTAACTAGCCTGTCGGTGCCAGTGTTGTTATGTGTTTTTATGACGTTAATATGTGTCTGTCTTTCTTCGTTCACTGCAGCTGTACGGTACTCGATGTAACCTTTTCTTATCAGGGATTAGCTGTGGAGGGAATGAACAAGCAATTTATTTACAGCCTCTTTCCCTTATCTTTTTCTTTCTCTAAATAGCTCTCACGCTTTCATTTTATTTCTCTTCTTTCTTTCAACTTATTTCAGTTGTAGCTGTTTGTTTGTGTTAAAGTAAAAGCAATATTACTCTGCCATAAAAATAAAATATTTTGACCTGTGTTAGGGAGACTGCATGTGTGTGTGTGTGTGTGTGTGTGTGTGAGCGAGGGCTCTTGTGAAATCTTTCCCTCCCTCTCGCTTTGTCCTTGCTCCTCTTCATGACCTTTTCATTTGACCTCTGACCTTTTTCTGGCCTTTGGGTCCATTTGAACCTTTTGTTTGTCTTTGTTATTCTTCTCACAGTTTCGTGTGCCACAGCCCCCTCACCCTCTCAGCAAGGTGACGCCACCCAACCCGCCCTCACAGCACTGGAGGAGGGACACACACATGGCTGACACACATCGTCTGCCTTGGGTAAATACACACAAAACTTACACACGCAAACGCATCATTTTCCAGGCAACACTTGTCTCTCAAGTGATTTTATAACACTGAAACTCACACCTAAAGGCTGAGCTTAAATGGACACACTACTAGCAAACCAACAGTGTTGTTTTTTTTTATGTTTTTTTTTAAAAAGAGCATTGATTAAATGCACCAAAAAGCACGCTCAGCTAATAGCATCCCATTACAGAACAGGACTTGCAGGTCTACTCCAACCTGCACCACCCGCTGCTGAACAGGAAGGAAGATAACAGAGGCAGCAGTTTAGACCTGCAGATGTAACCAAGCTGATATGTACCGTCTATAGGGGATGGCAGTAAAAGCTTCTGCAAATGACATCAGGGACTTGTATATAAAGATGGACGACATGGCAGCTTCCCAAAAGTGAGGCCAAAACATCTCAACTGCCCCCTGGTGGCTGTCATAAACCCCGCCCCTTCCATGTTAGTGGATGCAGTTATTTGATGCTATAAAAATGGTGGTTAGATGCAGGGCTTTTTAGGCTTCATCTCGAGACGCGATAAATATCTCAATATTTTTAAATCTCCTCAAAAGCACTGACCCAATACCCTCTCTGATGCAAAAAAAGTTGTACAGATGACTCTTGTTTGTTTTGTTTTGTTTTGGTCAAGAGATTTTAATGAGATTTTTATTTTTATTTTTTTAAGATTTTTTTTGGGGGGGGGGCATTTTCAGCCTTTAATAGATAGGACAGACAAGTGTGAAGGGGGGAGAGAGAGGGAGTCACATGCAGCAAAGGGCCACAGGCTGGAGTCGAACCCGGGCCGTTGCGGCAACAGCCTTGTACATGGGGCGCCTGCTCTTCCACTAAGCCACCGACGCCCCAATAATGAGATTTTTTATCAATAATCATCAATACCGTGGATATAACGGCTAAGTGAGTTAAGGAAGCAATAAAACAAAAGGTTTGGCAAGTTGATAAATTAACATCACTTTAAAATTAGGTAAAAAACACCACTTATGCCACATCATGATACAAAGATATCCAAAATCAAATATGATGAATGATATATAGTCTCATAGCTCGATAACGATATGATGTCTACATATTGCCTAGCCCTAGTGAGACGTCATGTGCGACAGCTGTTAGTGTCAATCACTGTGCTAGCAAACAATGGCTCTGCTTACAGTTGAGTTGGATGTGTGTATGGGCAGGACCCTGAATCAAAATGACATCACCAGTGCAGGATGGCAAGATGGCCGTATCTGGGATATTTTGGTGCTTTTTTTGTTGTTGTTTGTTTGTTTGTTTGTTTTAATAGTGGGAGGAAGTGGAAACGCATCGTCCATCTTCACATACAGTCTATGGTTGACACTTGTGCAGCCTGCTTCAAGAAGTGTTACAACTGCGTTTTTGTTTTGTTTTTTAAGCTGCTAAGTGTGTGTTCACACTGCTCTTAATGTCATCATGTGTCCTCTGTTTGATTACTTCAAGAGGCAAGGAAAGCAGACAAGACAAGATTTGATTTGTCCAAAGAAAAAATAAATGTGAGAGTAATCCCATATGAGAGTTAAAATTAGTTTTTGAATGTGAACAACTGTGATTGCACCGGTGATTGACTCTGTTCCAGGTTGGCAAATTTCGTGAAGCTCCAACAGTAACAAATCTGTTTTCTCTTCTTTGCCTTTCTTCTCTTTAAAGATCAGCTTTTTATTTTAGTTGGCCCTAACTGTCACTTTGACTGGTTAAAATGACAAATGTTGCCTATCAGCTGTAATTAACATTAATTCAGTAACAAACTTGTTGATGGGCCAAAATGAAACTTTGCTGTTGATGGGTTTAAGTGCTTTCTGCAAGATTGTTTGTAAGGTAAAAAAAAAAAAAAAAAGCATCACTCTGTAACACCACTGTACAATCACAAGTGGACGGAGTGTTTCTGTAGGCCCAACAACTCTTACACAGTGATACAGCTTTTTTCCAACAGATTCCTTCATGTCAATTTCAAAAATTGCATTCTTCCAAAAAAAACTATGCTTAATGTCAAAAAATATACACTTATCAAGTACAAGTAAACCAAGGCCTTCAGGACCTCGGGAGAATTAAGGTGAAATGAGAAGCCTGCACCTGTTATTTCATTGAGTCAGATGCATATTTAATCAACATTTAGGTAAATATAAGTGTCAGATCAGACTCAGAATTAGAGACACCCAACATTAAAGGATTTGAATCGGGAACAGGGCCCAAAAAACTTGATGGAGACATCCTTAGTGTGTCTACTTCCTGAGTTTATTAACAAGGACAAGATTGGTCGTATCTAATTTGCATGAAATTTAACATTTCTCAACTTCTGGGTAGCACCATGTGACAACTTTTGAGTCTAATATAGCAGAGGGCAGGACTAGGAGGTTATTTGGAAACTACACTTTGAATGAATGGCAGCTTGTCGCGCATCAAGTGCTTGAGTCTGTATGTGTGAATGCAAGACTACTGTCCTTTCCTGTAAGCGGGGCTGACATGAGTAACTGTAGCCTGCCATGTAGTCTGAGCGAATTTGTGAGTTACCAGTCAGTTCTTTGACCGTTACATAAGTATCTGAAAATGTTGTGGCAAATGGCCATTTCTTGTGTGATTTTATGGTTATGCCATGAACTTATTACTGAACCCAGCTGTGTTGTGTGTAGCCAGCTTGAACTGACACGCCATCTTGCTAAACATTCTGCGTTGTGTGTTGTGTAGGAGAATGAGTCAGACAACAAATTCTTGCCAGCTGGAGGGGATTTATTTTGCGCATAACACTCAAAATCATCAGTACAGCAACTACTTGTTCTGTGCTTAAACATTCACACCTCTCCCCAGCGTAGCCTTTAGCGGACTGAATGTATAATTTCATGCTGATCGTATAGTGACAGTTACAATTGCATTGGCATCTACTTAGCATTTTAAAATAATGAGGACAGCAACTTCCTGTTCTGTGCTTAAACATACACACCTTTAAGAAGAGAGGGAGACAACAGGGACCGCATGATAAACTATCTTCTCCCTGCATTACCTTACTCTGGGATTGGCTAAATTTGTTCTTTATGTAAGTATTGCACTTGACAAAAGTGCTTTTACACAGTGAAATAAAGTATAGTATAAAACTAGAGATTGTAATGTGTAACCTACACAAAGCACAATTTGAACCTTTGCATTGCGTTTTAACCATGTTTAAACACATTATCAACAGAGAAACCATATAATCTTACCTCTCCTCGGGATAGCCTCCAGCGAGCTGAGAAGAGAAGCGTGAATCTACAGGAGGTGATGACATCACAGTGTCGAAAACATTTAACAAAATAAAAGCTCCTCAAAACAAATGTACACATAATCAACAATATATGAAAGAAATACAAAAAAATGAACAAATTAATTTTTTGATAAAATATAACCTTGCTAAATTAACACACAGGTTACATCTTTGTAGTGCACATTTAAGAAAAAGAAGAAACCCAAGTATAAATCCCAGTTATCATTCACATGAAATATGTACTGTGCGGCTTGATCATTATTTCTCCAAACTTGTGCATACTCAGCTCTCATATAGGAACCATTTTACTGGTATCACAACAGGCCTCACAACATAGCATGTTGTGGATTAAATATCTGTCTGAGTGGTGATACATGTAACCACCAAAATGGTTGGAGGGAATCCCCCAACTTGCACCACACTTGCATACAAAACACACACACACACATGCATACACATTATTATTACAGTATTATGCAAACAAATGAAGAAAACTTGATGTTTTTATATTCTCTGCTGCCCTTCTATCCATTAAAATGCATGTCATCTATCTCTGTCTTTGTCTCTCAAACAAACACACACACACACACCCTCTATCAGACAGTATTATTTGATTCAGAGAACAATGATGAAAATGGAATGAGGAACATGTAGATCAGGCATTCATCAAACACATACTGTACCTTCTGTATGAGTGTGTCTATGTGTGTGTGTTTATATGCAGCACTCAAAGGATACATTTGTGATAATTCAATCTGTCTGTTTCTTTGGCTTATCAGCATTTACAATCTATTTAAAATGTCCGCTTCTCAGAAGAGAGGCTATACCGATGAATAAAGAGGAACGATTTACATCATCAGTGCAGCTGTTTAAGTAGACAGACACTACTCAAATCATCAGATCCACAACTACTGTATGTGGATAAAGAACCTCCAGGGCTGATACATGGAATCAGGATGAAAATGCCAAAAACTGCAGGTCCTGTAATGGCCACTTGAGGCTGGCTCTAGGAGCCAGTCATTCCCCAAAGACCCCAAAAAGGCCCAACTTCACAGCCAAAATAAACATGTTTACAGCCAGGTACAAAAAAGTTTTGGTCTTAATAGCGTATTTCCCATTCATGACAACTGTACATGGGATGAATTGTTATATAACTCACCAATTTACATTTTATTAAGGCTTAAAGTTACGCATAATTAAGGTTGTGGTCCCTGTGACTGATAGGCTGTCTGCAAGGTGTCACCACGGGCTGTGAGTCAGATCCACCCCTCGTTCCTTCACAACTCCACCCTCTCATCCAATTTGGTCACTTCTGGCTCCAAATAAAACAAGATGGCTACGGCTGAAATGCCAAACTCGAAGCTTTAAAATGGGAGCCTACAAACCAATTGGTCGAGGTAGCTTTGTCCATTATTTTATACAGCCTACGGTAGATAGTAGTGGTGTTATGGTACATAAAAAGTCATGGTTTGGGTCATACTCTGGTTTAGGGGGGAGTTCAGTGCAGTGCAAAAAACCGTAATGCATGAGGATCTGCATTTGACTGCTGTCATTTTGGTAATTTTCATTTTTTATTATAAAAATGTATTATTATTTAAACCCGTATGTAGTACACTGTACGAATTCTGGTGTCAAATTTGCGCTCACATGCCAATCAGCTTGTCATGCTATCCTCAGCAAAAGTTGCTAATGGTTGCAGCTAGCAGTTTCAGGGTGGAACTTGTACCTATGAACTTTGGTTCCACATAATGTGCATTAACCTACATACCATGTAGCTGCGTGCACCCTGCTGTAATCCCCGTACAGTGATGGTTTAGTATGAATGCACAAACCATTACAGACCCAGTAGAACAGCAACACAATAAAACAGACACAGTTGGAAGAGAATACAGCATGCAGAGAATGTGGCCCAGGTGTCCTTGTTATCTTGTTATACAAAACAAAAAATTGCAGATGCAGGTAAGAAAAAAAAGAATTTGTCCAGAACATACAAATATACCAGCTATCCTCATTACAAGTCAGTGTCAACAGATTGACAAACATCGGGGCGTTGGTGGCTTAGTGGTAGAGCAGGCACCCCATGTACAAGGCTGTTGCCGCAGCGGTTCGAATCCAGCCCTAAAAAAATATCTTTAAAAAAAAACAGATTGACAAACATCATGTACATACTGTAAATATACCCAGAAAATGTACTGTTTCATCTTATAAACACAGAGATGTATTTATATTTCAGACAATTCTAATCTGACTGAATAACTTTTAGATATCTATACATATCAATTACCTTCTCCTCCTAGACACATTTAATCACTATTCTTTCATAGAAACTGATGTTGATGGTCACACATTCATTTCCAACAAACCTGTGTGCTTTTTCATATTGTATGAACACGGAGGTGTGAGAAGTGTGTAATGTGAACACAACATGTGTGAAAAGACTTAATCCTGACTACATTAGTTTCCCCAGAAGCTCCCAGTGCACAGGGAACAGGCTATTGTACTAACATGAATGGAAGAGCAGAGTGAGAGAGAGAGAGAGAGAGAGAGAGAGAGAGAGAGAGAAGAGTAATTTATTCAGAACTTGAAGAAATGATAGAGAGAGTAGATGAGGGAGGAAGAGAGAGAAGACAAACAGTGTAATTTATGCAGAGCTCCAGCAGGACACTGTGTCTAAGAAACAGACTGTTGGACTTGTTGGTTTGTCAGAACCTGATAAACACAGTGTTGGATACACATGACAACGTGGTCAGCCTCAAAAACTCATGTAGTAGAAGTTAGTGGTCAAACACATGAGGATTCACTTTTTGAAACTAACTGACATGATGGTTGTCTCTAAATGGAAAATTATTTATTATATTCATGATTGCAGAATATGGCTAAAGTACTTCAGTGACTGAACAAGAATTAAAAAAAGTCATTTACACAATGACACAATAATATTGTCATATGTAGTACTTATAAAGTACATACATTTTCTTTTAATGATCAGATAATAGCTGGATAACTGCACATTTTAGAATGGTCTTTTATTGTAACCAGCCCAAGGCACACCTTTGTAGTAATGATGGTGTGTAATCAGCATCTTGATATCCCACACCTGTTAGGTGGCTGGATTATTCTGGAAAATGACAAGTGCTCGCTAACGTGTTTTTTTAACCAATTTGCGACCAAAATTAGAAAGAAATAAGTCTTTGATCTTGAACTTAAACCTGTGAAAAATGGGAGCAAAAGCAAACGTTTTGAGTTTTGTTCAGCGTACAATCTATCTGTAAATCTATTCATGTTGGGACCTTCAAGTGTCACGTTGCCTAAAATCATTGCATTTGCAATCTTCAAAATGTGTGGCAGTATCATAAAATGTGCTGGTGGCATACTCATTGTGATGTGAGCCTTGGAACCTTTGTCGCATGTAATTCCCCCCCAACTCCCTCTCCTCTCACTCCTGTTTCTACACTGCCATTTGTCAAATGGTGGTGAAAATGCAAAAACAATGAAAAACAATCTTAAGAAGGTGATGTATGAGCCAAGAGTAAAGTTACCTAAAGGATCAGTCAACACAAGGCAAGCAACTCTAGCATTAGCAGCTAATGCTACTTCCAACTGGCTGCTAGCCCAAAGCCCCAGGGGAACAGCGCTGGGTTTTCAAGCCAATTTGACACAGTGGCCAAACAACCTGCAGGTCTGTCACATGATGCCATGGGGCCCAAAAAGACTTTTCCCATTGACTTATATTATGAGAGAGACGTCTGTCAGCATTTTTCCCCCCTGTGTGTCCATCTGATCATTCTGTGTCACCTTTCTAAATTCTGAGGCTTTTACAGGTCTGTAAACACAGCCCAGGCCAAAGTCTTGATGAGTTCTTTTCTCCCTCAGCAGCACTTTGTGGATTTTGAGTCACTGCAGAGGCGAGTGAATGCAAACTTTTAGACCCGGCGCAATGAACACTTAATTTAATTTTCAGTTCTGCTGCTTCATCTGTCCCCATAGTACGCTCTGCGCTCCGAGTGTGGTGCAATAAATAATCAAACAGTAAACATGTATATTCCAATAGCACTTGGTCCCGCTCCAAAAATAGAAAATCAATACCTGGCGTTAGATGTTGTTATTGTGGTGGGCTACCACAAATAAATGAATGTGTAGGAAACCCAGCTGTTGGTTTGAGTCTGCACGAGGGATTTGTTGACTAAAAGCAAAACAGAGAATATCACCAGAGTTATCCTTAAACTTAAGAGCACGTGAATGTAAATGTGACTAAGAATTTGTATTAAAGTGAAACATGCACACAGGAGACGTCTTGTGCTGACATCTCACACACCAAATTCATTCCACCATTCTAAGCACTGGCGCTCTTGGTCTCCTTCCAGGTGTGGCTTTTCACATAACCTCTAAAGGAAAGAAACATTTCCAGTTTGCCCATGTCAGGTGCATTATTGAATGTTTGCCTGGTTTGATCCTGGTGAGTCAACAATAGAAAAGGAGATAATGGGAGTTCTTTTTCGTTTTTGGAATGAAAGGTGTGATAATATTCCATGTTGCACATTCCTATTTTCCTTTTTCCTCCATCTTATTTTAAAGTGGTGAAACTATGACCTCAAATGGTGGTTTGCCACAGTGGCTGATAATTATATAGTGAGCGTAAACATCACATAACTCCACTCCTAACTGATCACTCAGCTCACAAGTCACGCAACTCATAACTCGACACTGCATATGGGTTTGAGATAGAGTAGAAAAGAGTGAGAGAGAATGAGAGAGTGAGAGAGAGATGAAAGAGAAATGGGACGATGAGAGTAGAAGAGTGAGAGGGCAAAAGAGGGCTGGAAGGAGAAGGATGGTGAGAGATGAAGAGCACAGGAGTACGAGAGGGAGAGACTGGTGTGGCTAGCCGAGCAGAAAAGCTGTCAGTCTCTATAAAAGATCTCCTCTGTCAGATTAGTATGAGAGGGCTTCTCTAACACTGCCTCTCTCTCTTTCTTTTCACCCTGGTATCTCTCACTCCTCTCTTGCATGATTCTCTCACTCCATTTCCCTCCTCATGTCTCCCTCTCATTTGTCTTTGCTCTCAGAATAATTCATTATCATATACGGTGCTGCTACTGGTTTTCTTTTGGTATGTCAGATTAGCACTTGATGTATTTTTACACACAAAGATCCGCCTGTGCGTATTCTCTCAGGCAAAGGAGGCTTGTACATCTAAATTACTGTGTTGTTCTGTTGCTGAATGAGTGAGTTTTTTTCTCAAGGCTTGGGATATCATTAGTGCTAATTAGTCTGTGATAGGAGCTCTGACTGAGGAGGAATGACTACATGACACAACACAGAGCTGTAGTTCAGACTGGATAAAGTATACTGGGTTAATGGTGATGGGCACTTTTACATCTCTTCCATTTATTATGTCTGACAGTAATGTCTCATGACACTTTGGTCTCTTATAGTCCCCTATGTAATTCTTATTGATTTTCTCCAAGTTGTCACTCTGCTGAGAGCAACATTGCCCATCCAGCCAAGCTGTATCACAATATGTCAGCCTCCCCAAACTTGACTTTGTCCCCCATCCGTAAAGAATCAGTCAATAAGAAAAAAAAAACACTGTGGTGAATACGATCAAACACATAGCTATGGAATTTAATACTGGTGTCATATTTTCTTTCTGTCTCTCTTTAGTCCTACTCAGTGGGTGGTTTGGGTGACGAGGACTTCAACATCCCACCCATCACTCCCCCCACCCTGCCAGACCACATGCTACCCCCCCATCTCCCCCACGATTCCCGCTCTGGACCGTACCACCCTCTGGACCCCCCCTCCAGCTCAGCTCCACACCACCCCTACCAGCTGCAGGGCATGGATCTGCCTGGCATGCCTGGGAACCAAGATGGAACTGCTATGTTGAACCAAGATGGTGGCACGTTCAGTCCAGATAGCGGCCCAATGACCAGTACACTGTCTGTGGTGAGTGCCAAACATAAATAATTACACATTTTAATGATAAGTTTGCTTTAGTAATGAATGATTTGGTATTAAGTAAAATTTGGAAGTTGGATTTATATACATGACATTAGAAAACATGACCTTTTGTCTGTTAAACCACTACATGAGTGAGTGCAATTAAAATTTAAAGGGATAGTTCACCCCAGAATCAAAAATACATATTTTTCTCTCTTAACTATAGAAGGGTTGCAACAGTATGAGATTTTCATAGTATGATAACTGTCTCTGAAAATATTGCAGTATCATGGTATTACAGAATTATTATTACTATCAGTTACAGTGACCCTTAAAGGAATGAACACAGAAGGTTTTTACCTGGGTTGAACAAATGTTTTATTGCTACAAATGAAACCTGAAATCATTCTTTTTAATGGAAGTATGTGTAAACAGTCTCTCTTTTGAAAATAACTAAACTAAAGGTGAGATTCTTCATCCAGTTGCATTTTATTAATACCGCAGATAAGCAAATGAACACAGTATGATAACCGTCAGTTTGCATATCACAGTATATCTTGAAACCAGTATACCGCTGCAACCCTAACCTGTAATGCTATTTATTAACCAAGATAGTTTTGGTGTGAGTTACTGAGTGTTGGAGATATTGGCCGTAGAGATGTCTGTCTTCTCTCCAGTATAACGTAACTAGATGGCACTCAGCTTGTGGTGCTCACAGCACCAAAAAATACATTTAAAAAACTTTACAGCAATGTCTCTTTCCAGAAATCATGACCTGGCTACTCAAGATAATCCACAGACCTTGTTGTGAGCAGTGTCATGTAGGAACTATTTTCTTTGTACTGAACTATACCCACCAATCGAATCACTGCACAGAATAAAGTGTACTACTCATTGACAAGAAACTCGTGACAGTGCGAGATGTAAACATGAATGGCATCCTGCGGATGAGCTGTAAGGTTAACCAGCTTGGTGATGTTCGGTGAGCTAGCAGTAGATGCATGCTTCCTTCTGCGTGGTTATACGGTTCACGTGTGCAGTGGGTGTATATTTTCTCGTACGTCAATGAAAAGTCCAGTCGTAACGTGCAGTATATGCACTGGAGGTTTCAAGTTTCCACATCACACTTGTGCAAGTTGCACATACATTATTCAGTAAAGGTCAAACATCTAAGTGAAGGGACAGTAATTAGTAAAAAAAAACACTTGAGTGGAGGGGGGCTTCAAAAGACAGAAAGAAAGACTCAGTCAGTCTGTGCATGTCCACACAGTCCTTCAGAGAAATACATGAAACCTCTGTTTAACTGACAGACGTGCGTGTGTGGAAGCTTAAAAATTCTACATAATACAAAACATCCCTCTCAACTTTGTAGTATGAATTTATCATTTAATTAAACATTTTGAATCCATAAAAAATGTTTAAATGCACAAAACTTTTGACATAGCAACAGGTTTTGCATGGTGACAAGTTCATTTATGTCTTATTACGATATGTGAAAACTTACTTTCATTGGATGAAGGTCTTTTTCACATTTATTCGAAACAAATGTTTATAAATTGTAGCTTAGATGAGAGACAGGCGGTGAGAATGCACTTTGACAGGTGATGAACCATTGTAATGTAAATGTTCTCTAAAATTAAGATTGCTTAATTTTTTGTTTAGCGGGAACAGCAAGTTAGTCAGTGGGCAGTAAAGTTATTTTGTATATAACCTTTCAAATTCAAAGAGGCAAATCAAAGTGCTTAGGTAAAGAAGAAAAACATAAGAACAACAGTTGAAAAAAGACAGTGAGGAGTAAAATAAAATTTAAATAGAAAGAAAAAACAAGATACGATTGCACAAAAAGAACAGTAAAGAGATACGGTATTAGTGCAGTTAGAGGTTGGTGTGGGGAGAAAATATATTTTTACATGCATTACGAAGCAGGTGTAAATGAGTTGGCATTAGTACACTAATGTCAAAAATGTATTTTCTAAATGCTAGTTAATAACAGGATGTTGACGGAACAAAAAAGGCGGAACTCAATAACCTTAAGGGTGAGGGTCATGGGAGAGGCAGTAGAAACTAAAGTTAACAGAGTAGAGTAGTGATCTGCAGAAACATTAACAATTGTTAAGTTCCTTAAATAGAAAGGCAGCAAACCATGTATCTTAATTGCCTGTTATGTTTCATACTGTACTTTATTGTAATAAGGACACCAGCGAATGGTGTGGCACACAGTATACTGGAGCAAGAGACTGAAAAGTTTGCCCCCCTTTTCTATTCATTAAATCAAGAATCAATTTTAAGCCAAAGAATCAGAGTTGAATCGTGAGGTTACAAAGATTCTCAGCCCTAGTTAGAGGGCAGTAATTAGATGTCTCAGATTTAAGAAAGGAAATAATTGTGGAAGAGAAATTAATCAAGGGCACAGAAGAACAGATTGTTAAGTATATTTGGCTGGTGGAATTTCAAATGGAGTATTCCATCATGGTTTTGTCAGTTGTGTGTGGTTGTCCTCAAGCTTCTTGTTTTTCAATAACACCCTTTTTCACACATTAACTGGGAGTTGCCCAGATAACAGCCCCGCCATCACAGGTCAAAGATCAGCTGAAGGATGATAGTGAAATATCAAAACTGCCAGAGGCAGTCTGTTAGGAAATATTTGGTTTGTTAGGAACATACTGTCCATACGGATCATAGACAGCGGAGAGGTGCATGATGTTGTAGGAGTGATTTCAGACATTTCTATGAAGGTTTAGATTACTGTAAAAACCTTTCACTAATGAAACCATTGAAGCTGAGATGAATTCAAACTGACCAGCTGCTGCTCCCTAACAGTCACCACTTTGAACACTCACCTTGGATGATGCTCGATACTCAAAAGACATATTTTAGGATGGACTATCACTTTGTATCTTGCTCAGAGATACTTTGACTTTACCTAATGGAAGAAAGCTGAGGATCTCAGTGAGTCTTAAGATTTGAACTGACAGCCAGCTGATATATTTTAACTATATTCTTTCATATTTTGTTCAGTTTAACTGTGTGGAATGGGATATTGCCTGGGGCAGTGTTATTTGAATCGTGGCAGCTGGTCGATGTGACATTTTTCTTCATATTTTAAGTCTCCATTTCACAGTAAAGTGAAAATCTTGCTTTTAGCTGTGACATTCAGATGTGGCTGACTGTCATACAGTAAAGAAATGAAAGTTTCACCTTCACAGACCCGGAGTTACCTCAACTGTCATAGAAACGGAGTGTTCAGCGGGGTGACAGAGGTATACATGTGTCAGTATCTGTAATAAAGATTTCTCCCGTTTTATTAAGAATGAAACTTGTCACCTCCCACTCTTGATCTTTCAATCTTTCTGTCTGTTGTCTCCATCTCCATATTAAATCTGCCTGCTATAATATGAAGTGTCAATTTGAAACCTCATGATGAAGCTCTCAACCCTGACTGTGGCTGAATTAGAATGATTATAAAACACCATAAAAGAGACTGTTTTCAATAACTTAATTAAATCCAGATATATTTTTTCTCTTTTTCTTTGATTGTGACTAACCTGTGTGTTAACTGTGTGACAGTGGAGGTAATTATTTCAGTGGCCTGAAGGGAAGGTCTTATTTTCCATCTCAGTCTGTCTCAGTCCTACCTTTTCCCTCTCTCTCCGTCTCTCCACCTCGCTTTTATATTCTCATACTAACATTCATTTACTGCCAGTCCATGAATGATGGTTGCCTAGCAACCGTGCTTGGCTCAGCCGAATCGGGGTGGGTGGGGGGGCTAAAAAGATTCAAGTCAATGTGTGTGTGCATTATTCCAAGAAGAGGCAAGACTACTCAGTTGCAGTTAATACTAAGAGAGACTTTTTTATTTTGGCTTCCATCTGAATGAAGGTTAATGTCTAAAATGATACATTTAGAGAACTCCATTTTGTGCTTTTGGTGATTTTGTTCTTACCTGGTTCACAGTCATAATCATTGATGATTACATTAAACTATAGGCAGTGACAGTTTTTCTTTGTCTGTCATGTACTGATGTTACATGTAATGATGTAACAAGAAGTTTCCTGGTTTATGGGATTAACTTACTAACACTCAGTTCTTCTGTTTGAAACAAACAGAAGAACTGAGGAGTTTTCATGAGCAGTGGTATGGATGGATGAACAAAGGAAAGAGCACAGCCCTACAGAAATGCAAAATTCATTGTTAAAAATGCAAGGACAAATACATTACAGTATGGTTTCGCAATATGACTGTTTACTGTGAGACTGGTGTCAGAGATTTTTCTATATCTTGTAGACCAAGTTTACTGTCGCTTTAATATCTCTAGTTTTATTAGGCTATTGTTGGCAGTATAGCAAATCACAGAGGTGCTTTATGGAAATATTGCCACCTGTGTCAATGTGATGAAGGATCTTAATATTACAGGTATTTCATTTAATAGATTAGCTACCAACAGACATTCCAGTTCCAGGGCTATGGAATATTAAATAAACCATATTTTCTCACTACATCTTAGTCTCTCTTACCCTCACGTGTACATAAACGACCTTATACACCTTTTTTAAAAATACAAAAATGTGAAATTATCGGTTATGGTATCGGTTGGAAAAATCCATATCGTTGTGTCCCTAATTTTAACATTAGTTGAGTGAACACAGCAATAAGTAAAGTTATTGCAGCAATAACAACAATTAAACAAGAACAAGAGTAAGCACTCTTAGTTAGTTTGCTCAGGCTCAGTCACGAAGGACACTTCCCCAATGCTCACCCAGCGTCTGCCCCAGGCCCAGCTGGTACCTGCTCAGTGCTGCTGCACAAAAGGAGAGGGGGAGACTTAGCAGAGGAGCTGTGGACTGTTGTTATTCTGCGCAGCATGCATGTGAATAAAATATAATATAATTAAATACGTTTCTTGCTTTTACCCTGATGGTGTGAATAAATTCATTGCTAAACTGTTCTCCGGTTCAAATCCAATGTTCATTGTTATTTTGCCACTGATTGGCTGAAGGAGTCTGTCTGTCAAGGCAAGTACTTACGCTCACTGAACGTGTTTGGGGCGGCAGCAGGGCCAGACTGATACAGAATGTTGAGCTCAAGTCACCAAGATGGTTTTACCAGGTCTCACAAGAGCTGGCACGATATCAGATTGTCACTACACAATTATTGTAGCCGAAAGAGTTCACAATAAAGATTTTTTTGCGATACCTATAAACCTGGAAGAAAAAAGAAGTAATAATAATGCTTTAGTCAAACCCATTTTTAACTCTGTTTATTGGTTTTTCAGCACACAAAATATGAGTGTAGGGAGAGAGAGTCTATAACCATTACTGTACAATATTGTACAAAAAGAACAACTACAGTTAATGGATAGTTAAAAGGCAAGCAGACAGTGTCAGGGGAGGGAGACAAAGTGACAAAGGAAAGAAGCGGAAATGTTTTAAAAGGTTTAGGATTATTGACACAGTATTTTTTTATACATGTATTACGGACATGATATCAGTATTTCATGTTTAAATATCACAGTTAAAGTTAATACCGGCATTCGTGACACCCCTATTCTGAACACACTGTGATTTTTCTTTTTTTTAATGTAATATCTGTCAAATTAGTCTACCATAAAACAACTCAACTTTAAGTCACCATCCTAATTAGAGCTGCAATAAAAAATCTATCAGTGGAAAATTAGTTGACAACTATTTTGATAATCCATTATGGTTTAAATAGTTTTTTGAGCAAAAATGACAAGTATTTGCTGCTTTTCTTGGTTTTACATTACAGGACATAGAGATGTCTGTTCTGCCCTTTAAGCCTTGACTAGCCATATAGTTTGCAATGTGTCAATGTTTGAATACTGATTTTAGTTTTAGAAAATATACATATGTAGTTTCTTATGATCAGCAAAATTCTCACATAGACATAAAGACATAAAAAACAAAAATAAAATTTTAACGGTTACAATTCCTGACTGGATAAAAATAAATCTCCCTCCCCCCCCCCCTCTCCCCCACACTCTCACCCACACACACACACACACACCAGTTACAGTACAGTGGTGTTTAATGCACAATGGAACCAGTTAATTAGANCCCACACACAACACACACACACACACACACACACACACACACACAAAATGCAAATGCTTATTTTCCAGAAATAAAAAAATAAATTTAAAAAAAAGCAATAACTGATTCAGATTTGTACTGCTGTACTTTTCATATTGAAATCTTGTCATCAACCACACCTGTGTGAAGATGTGAGAGTTCTGTTTGTAGCCAAAGCTTTTTCCCTTCTTGTGACATGAGTCACTCAATACTCACCCTGATTTTGTCAGGGGTTCCCCCTCTGTTCGGCCATTGCTACAAACATTTGTCTGACTCCCCCCCTAATTCCATTCGTAATATTATTAGTTCCAGAAGTTGAAAACCTTTGCTAAGTTTTATTGGCACGTAGGTGTTGTTGTATGACCTTGTGAACTTCGGTTCCTGTCAATAGATGCTGGTAGTGATGTTTCCACCCAGACCACCGAAAACTAAAACAGAAAACATTCTTTCCATTCTTTCCATTTGTTACTCCGTATTTTTCTTTGGTGCATTTTAATTTTGTTAAGTCAACAATTTTTAGTATCAATCTGACATTCTAAGCCAGGCAGTTTTATCATATAATACATACAATCATATTAATAATACAACATGTAATGTCAAAAACATTTTTCCAATTTTTTTTTAGTAAAAAGGAAAAAAAAGTTTTGAAGTATTTTTCTTAGTTGACATTGCATCGTCAACAGTTCAGCTTGATCCTCAGGTCGTCAAACAGTTCCTATTTAAACAGTTTAATCTAAACAAGACGAGCTGTCGTAGAAATTTGACAAGGAGTAGAAGCTCTGTGGGAAATTGTGACGGTACTAATATGACATTTATTGCAGTCCCAACCCAACCAATGCCGAACCACAACTGTTATTTTTCAGCCTTTCAACCTGCATGTACGTCAATCTGAAACTTCTTCCTGTGTTAGACAAATGTCACTCAGTGTTCTATCTGAATACCACAGGACTATTCAGAAGCTGCTGCCGGTAACAGAGTTCAGAGTTCAGGTAATATGTTCCCAAGATTGGCAAAGCGCACCAGACCACATCCGCTATTATTCGATGCTTACTAAGAGGAAACTCTAAATACACATCATCAAGCGAGTCCCGTCTTCATGTTCGTCATAATAGGTGTCAAAGTTCCCATGCTGACGGTGTAAGCAAACATTTTTGTTTAGCTTTTGTTTTCCTGAGAAATGGATAGAATATCACTGTTGACTGACTCACTATGAGACAGCTCATATTTTGGTAATGCCAGTTAAGACTGAACTACTCTACACAGGGGATGACAGAAGGGACTCATAAGAAGGAAAGATCAAACACCAAAATATGCCATGAAGTAACATTCTCCTATTTGGCCAACGCTACGTTAAACTTTACACATAAATAGCTGCTCGCTTTGTGGCAGAGAAGCTGCTTTATGTTAACAAGCATTTTGATGTGACATTAAAATGTGACATAAATGAACATTTTGTGTAAGATGCCATTCACTTTGTTTGATTGTATACAGAATAATTCAGGCATATTGACATTTTATTCATATGAGATTTATCATTACCTCAATGGTTACATTTACATGTGCACCAATATTCCACTGTTATTCCGAATGTGTCAATATTCTGAATTTATAAACATCATATTCCATTTGGGTTTTAGGAGAATTCTTTTGCCTGTTTACAGTTGGCTCTTTGCATTGCACACAAACCAACTAGCCAACAGTTTGCAACGCTGGGATAGAGATGCCCCCCCCCCCAAAAAAAAAGCCAGGATTTCTGGTGAGAAGGAGAAACATCCATCCATCCATCTTCTAACCGCTTCATCCTCTTGAGGGTCGCGGGGGGGCTGGAGCCTATCCCAGGTGACATTGAGCGAGAGGCAGGGTACACCCTGGACAGGTCGCCAGACTACCGCAGGGCTGACACATAGAGACAGACAACCATTCACACTCACATTCACACCTACGGACAATTTAGAGTTATCAATTAACCTAATCCCCAATCTGCATGTCTTTGGACTGTGGGAGGAAGCTGGAGTGCCCGGAGAGAACCCACGCTGACACAGGGAGAACATGCAAACTCTGCACAGAAGGGCTCCCACACCCGGGATCGAACTGGGAACCCTCTTGCTGTGAGGCGACAGTGCTAACCACCAAACCACTGTGCCGCCCCTAGAAGGAGAAACATGGCTACTTTTAAACATTATAAAAGACTAAATATCAGCAGGTTTTTGGATATGCACAATATCAAAGTGCTGACCTTCTCAAGAAGGTGGCTGAAGGAATGAAAGAGGGAGGCTGTGCTTGGTTGAACAAGTCCGCCACCAGTGTAAAACTTGGGAATATTAGTGTAATATTCATTTTTCATAGCCATGTAAACAGTTTAGTAGGAATATTGTCTGGAATATTTTGTGCATGTAAGCGTAGTCAGTGTCTCTTGGGAGACATTTGTTTTGAAAGACAACAATGCACAATGAAACATTATGCAGTTGTGACACAGGTGTGACAGTAAAACAGTCTGGTTACTTTATATCCTGCAGTACATCAGCTTTCGGACACATTATTGAGGACATGGGATGCACGAGGAAATAAAGCAGTGCTTGTATCTCAGGCACCTGTGGAAACCATAACGTCTCCTCCAGATAAAGTTAGGTAGCAACTTCTGCAGAGTGTAGTAAATGGAGTTTAGAATCTCTATTGATGTATTTACACGTGAGCGGGAATTGATGTTTTAAGACTTCTGATCCCATCTACTGTCTGACCTGTATTGCCTGTTGCCACGGTTACTATCAGATTTCATTATTAGTGAATCCTGGACTGCTGCACACTGTACAAAACCTGTCAAGCAAAGGGAGACTCTGTTTCAGAGTCTAGTTAGGTCTGTTATATGAACATGTTATGTAGCACAGATACTGTTTCGGCACACCAACCTGGTTTTAGAGCAAAGTACAAGCTCTGTCAGTGATTCTTAAAGCAGCATTGATAATTCTTTTAATTTGTGGAACAAGCTGTGAATTCAGCATTTGACATTTTATCAATTTATAAAGTTGTTATGTTGTATTAACGTGTTGGCAAACAGTTGCTTAAACACACATTATTTATTCATTCTTTTTTTATTAAATGAAACTTTACATTAAGAATAATTTTTATTATATTATATAATTTTTTATCATTAGGTTTAAGGCTGTTTTGTCCCCCACCACCGCCCAGCCAAATATCTGGCTCTCTAGCTAATAAATGCACCACTATGCTCACAAGCTAGTCCTCTCATAAAGTTGGTCTGATGAACGTGTTAGCAAACAGCTGTCTGTTGAGACATCCAGCAGACACATAGCAACATACTGTAAGCATTCATGTTTCCATGTTCACTCTCCTTTTAGCTCTGTTTTGCCTCCAGCCACTCATGAGACTCCTGCTGTTGCAGTTCTAGTTGTTAAAAGCAGCCGATGTGAAGGACGATGATGAGAGCTATGAGACTGAACCAGAACAGTCACATACAGGCCAGAAAACCAAAACAATTAGCTGAAATACTCTAAAACACTCCACGACTGAGAGGAACTGCAGCCATGGTGATAATGCTCTGTGGGTTTGTTACTACAGGTGTCTCTTTTCAGATTATTTGTATTCATTTAATTCATTGTTGTCAAATGTTGGATTTATTCACACTTTGAAAAGTTTTGGTGAACTGGCTACAATGACGTTAAATGACATATCAAATCTAAGTTCAGAAATGTAATACAGCAGATCATTTTCAAAATAAACTATTGAGTGACTAGCATTATGGGTACTCAAAGGGGTGTAACAGTTTATAAAATTCTTGGTTCGATTTGATACAACACAGTGGTGTCACAGCACAGTACGTTTGTATGTTTCAAGTCCCCGTCCAGACCAAATGTGGAGCGTGGACTGGTGGCTGGAGAGATGCCAGTTCACCTCCAGGGCACTGCCAGGTGCCCTTGAGCAAGGCACTGAACCCCCCAGCTGCTCGGGGCACCTGACCAAGGCAGCCCCCTCACTCTGATATCTCTCTACTTTATGCATGTGTAGGTCCTGTTTGTGCATGTGTGTGTATTTCAGACCTGTGTGTTAATGACAATGGAGTGAAAAAAATGAATTTCCCCTCAGGGGGATTAATAAAGTATATAAAATTAAATTAAAAATGAATACAGCAAAAAAGTAGAAATGCCAGAAAATTTTCCTTGACATTTTTAAAAAAAATTTATATTATCTTAAAGCAACTCTTACCTTTCTTGCATTTCACACAGCACTTAGAAAAAATTTGAACATCCACAACTCCTGCCTCCCTCCAAAGTCCCATCCTCCTCCTCCTGCAACTCCACCTCCCTCCAACGGCCTACTCCCCCCTCCTCCATTACGTCCTCATCACATCTATGATAGACGTAGGCGTTGTCATGGTAACGTTATATACACAGAAGAGGAGGGCGAGTGTAACGTTACAAATGCAACCCCGGAGTTTTAAAACTTAACCAGAGTCAGTGATGACTTATGGGTTTTAGAATAAGGTTACAGTGCTAACATTAGATAGTAGCGTTAATGTTACTAGTAAGTGGAAACACACAAGGAAGATAACGTTAATGTTTCAGAGGCTACGCTACAGTAGGCTAACGTTAGCCATTAGCAACTGGGTGCTGTGCTGTCATATAACATTATGAACTGAACTGAACTTCTTTGTCATTTTTATGCGCAGCACAAAAAAACGAACTGACATTTTGCATACCCCAAGCATAAAGAAACAAAACATTTAAAAACAATTTGTGCAACATATAAGAAAGACACATCACAGCACCGTGAATTGTTTGTGTATACGCCACGGAGCTTACCAGATGATGCAGCCTCCCTGTCTGCTCTTTATGTAGCGTTAGCCTCCTTAGCTCAACACCGGCGTCTTATATGTTACCATTCATCCATGTCTCAGGCAACAGTCCCTCACTCCTCAGTTAGTGGATTTCCATTGTCGGATGTAATCCATTTCGTGTCCAGCAAGCGGACGTTCGCCAGAAGGCTGCTGGGAACAGCTGGTTTGACGGGGTTAGCTGTTAGCATAGAGCTAACCCCTCCGGCGCTCCCCCCGCTCCTGAGTCCTGTCACAGCGCTGCCGGCATCTTCCCTTCGGGACAGCTCCAGGCGAAACCATGGTCATCTCAGGTTACTAGTTTATATCCACAAGCATCCCTGTTACTAGTTTATATCCACAAGCCTCCCTGTTTCTAGCATATTTGTTGTCTCACAGTCTCAGGGGTGGAGGGTGTGGGGGGGATGTTACGCGAGCAGTTACGTCTGTCGGAGGCCTCCACGTGGGGAAGACAGAAAGGACAGGAGAAAACTCCGACCAATCATTGCATTCGGTCCAAATGCAATGATTGGTCGGAGTTTTCTTAGAATCATATGAGAGTGGTATAATGATGAGTTTTCATCTCTGGTGGAATTTACTTACATTTTAGTGTGCCATCAGCTTATTAATAGCATTTTAACCTAAACAAAGAAAAGCGTAAAATTTCCAGAAAGGTAAGGGTTGCTTTAATTCATTTGTTTATCAAATCTTACATCATAAAGTATGATCTACTAGAGAAATCTCTGTGTTGTTTTAAACCCTAACCCTAATCATAAAACTAACATCATAATTTGAGCTTTTGCTTTTTTGTACAAAGGAGGAATTACAGTCTGGCTGAAATGGTCTTGTGAAGGAAAAGTGTAATCGGGCTCAATTACATTGAACATTTTTGTACAGCCTACGTTTTCTACTACAGAGTCGAGTCTCATATCTGCGGCTGTAGATGTAACAACTGCCTTAGCAATTTATTTTGCTCTGTGTGAGTCAGTTGGGAATGGCTACCTAAATACTCTGTTAGCATGTAGCGTTTTTGTTGCCCCTTGGTTTCATCTAGTTTCACACACTGGTGTGATGTCGATGTAAATTAGTTCACATGTATCATTATTCCCACTGATGTAATCTACTGGTGTGTAGATGATGTGACATGCCACTGTTTGTTTGTTTGTTTGTTTTTGCCAGAATCAGTTTGAGATAAATCGAGGGAAATACTGGAAGCGTGGGGCATGGGGTAATTTCTGAGCCCAATTTCTGAGTTACACATAGCTGGTTAAGATCTTATAGGTGCAGGTGGCAGTTACCTCAGCCTTTGCAGACTGTTGTTTGAGTGTGACACGGCTTATCAAGACAAATACTGTGTTTGACTCAGGAGGACCTGGGCAGCGGGGTAGGACTGGCTTGCTAATATCAGAAAAAAAAAGTCTGTGCAAGTTGCTTTATCAAAATCTACAAGAAATAATGGCACCAAATAGCTTTTTGTAAATGATATGAAACCCCAGGTGGAATAATCGAGGTCAATGGACAGCATAGACTGTAGATGTCTGTAGATGTTGCAAAAACAAACATACCCATCAAGTCATCAAACTCCAAATGAAATGTGATTATTGCCCTCATGACTAATTGTCATTATCACCTATGTCTTTGCACAGATGCAGCAGATGGTGAATTCTGATTCTCGGTTTACCAGCAGCCAACAGCCAATTGAAGCTGCGCTTGGACCGAGGAGCCAATCTGGCATGAACCAACAAAGTCAGTTGTCCACCATCAACCAATCCCAGCTGGGGCTGAGCGGGAACTCTGTTACCCATAATTCTCCTTCACCTCCTGGAAGTAAATCCGCCACACCATCCCCCTCCAGTTCAGCACATGAGGATGAGAATGATGATGGACTCAGGGTAAAAAAGCAAAACACACAGTCACACTGTATCTCCTGTTTTTATGAGTTACTGAGTCATATCTTGCTTGGCTGCTGAATGTATGTATGTGTGTGTGTGGGTGGGTGGGTAGACAGTGTATAGTTATGTTAATGTTATGTGTCATAGTAGACCCATTCTCCCTGTGTATCAATTAGTTATGAAAAAAGCACTCTGGACCAATCTGACTGTTCATATTCTGAAGAAATGAAACCATCGCAGTACTGCTGAATAACATTTAGCAAACTTATCATTCTCATTGGTTATGTATAGAAGAATGACTTGCATATGGGCAACATTATAAGCAGGTACACAGGTAGTACTTGCTTCAGGAAAGGTGGGGAATAGCATACAAAATAGGCATTGCATATACCTTTACATTAAACTTCTACACACCTAAGCAATGGCTGCTTTATGGAGTTACACAACATGTAGTATAAGCTGTACTCACATTTAAAAACACATATATGTATGTATATATATATATTTCCTACCATCATGTTTCAGTATCTATCCTCACAGTTAGCAAAGTGAAGCCTCAGCTGCACTTTGTTGAATTTCTTTAGCAGTGAACTCCTAAAACTGTTCTCTGCATGATATCATGTTTTAAAAGGTCAAGAAATCCAGACTGTGTTTTATACAAGAATGTCATTGTGACTAACATGCCTTTATAAGCTCCGATAGCAAGCTGAGCTATAATTCAGCATCTATTACATAGCTTTAAAACACGAGTGGGTGGTGGAGGTAAACTAAGCTGTGCACTGGTAAGAATAGTCGACAATACATTAGACACATTATCCCTATGACTGATAAAGGTGAAAATCAGGAGAATGTGCAAGTCTCAGTCGTGCAGGGCATGGATATCTAGTTTATTAAGTCAAAAACAGCTGGATTTTTACAGTTTTAATCGATGCAAATCTTGGTGTCTTATTTTACAGGTACAATATTTCCTCATGATTGCTAGAAAATATCCTGTAAAGAACTGTGTCATTTGTTGTTGATTTCCACAGTGTATTCATCATTTATTTCTAGGATTGGAAACTTTATTCTTCATTTATTGAATCATATGTTGTCTGTAGACATTTTTCACATTTCTGCCTGGTCAGCTGACCAGCTGTGCACATAAACACTACTGATGGATTATTTTAGCATTTAATTGGAATATATTAATTGGTAAGCAGGTGTACCAGTTGAACGTTGTCTCTATTTTACTGGCAATTAGTGCCAAATGACATGGTTCATTTGAGAAAACATCCTGTGAAATCATTAGGGAATTACTTTCATTTCACTCGCTCTTTTTGTGTGTCTCTCTTGGTTGGTGTCAAAACAATTTTTTGAATATACTACATCCATGAAACTGCATTGATTTTGTATTCGGTTATGACTGCTTACTTTATTTCTAAACAGTACTCTGGCTGAAAGAATCTGACACTGATAGGCTGTTGCTTTTGCTGTGTGGCTGATGTAGACACTGTTTGGTGGTTTTGAACCAGTCATCTGAGAGGCTTCATCACTTCTCAGACTGACTGAGTTTCCCCATATCTGATCTCTGTGGTTGAGTCACAGCTTGACATCAAACAAGAAAAGGTTGAGGTGATCAAAGACACGACTAGAGGTGTGAATTGTTAAATTGAGATAAGTTGTAATAGAAGGGAATAATTACTTTTAAAAGAATTCTGTTTTTTTTTTTTTTAATATTAGCAACCAAACTACAAAACTGAACTCCATTCTCTGTCCATCCATAAATTCATCCTTATCATTCCTACCAGTGTCCTACTCAACCTCTTGTTCTCCTCTTAGCTGGGCAGTGGAGGAGAGAAGAGGCCAGCAACAGTGGACATCTCCAAGAAACCCAAAACACCAAAGAAGAAGAAGCGAAAGGACCCTAATGAGCCAGTGAAGCCAGTGTCTGCCTACGCCTTGTTCTTCAGGGACACCCAAGCCAACATCAAGGCCCAGAACCCCAATGCCACCTTTGGGGAGGTGTCAAAGATTGTGGCCTCCATGTGGGACGGTCTGGGAGAGGAACAGAAACAGGTAGGTGCTCTATGTGTAATTAAGCATGGCTATGTGCCTTTCTGCTGGCCTGTAACTGTTCATAATGAATAGTTGTGAAATTAAATCAACATCTTAATTGTTACAATCAAACTGACCAGGACTTGAAAGTGATTCTCCAAGTTTCCTGCCAAAACTGATGTGGTATAAA
Organism: Epinephelus moara; assembly: GCF_006386435.1. NCBI lineage: Eukaryota > Metazoa > Chordata > Actinopteri > Perciformes > Serranidae > Epinephelus > Epinephelus moara. The sequence goes on along the minus strand of NC_065526.1, from coordinate 36,251,643 downwards.
TATAAATATAAATATGATGATAGAAAATACCAGGTTTCTTGCCAATTTGTATGGAAGTTATGCAAATGAATTTATATTAATTAGTAATGATTCACTAATTGTAAAATGTGACACATAGAAACACAAAGTTTTTGGCCACAATAGCGGCATGCCTCTAAAGTTGGCAGAGTTTGTCGGTCCACATCTGTCCTGATCAAGATCCAGACTTTAGTGTCTATTCTGGATCAAAAATTGGACGGCTTGCAGTGAAATTTGGTTTATCTATTCTTCATCCCCACAGCAAGAATTGTAATAACTTTGGAAACCACATAAATTTTCATTTAGCACCACCACCAACTCAATGTGTGTGCTGATACTTGAAAAATGTGGTGGTTTATCACCAAATACCCCAAAACTATTCTATTCCCATCAGCTTCAGCTGCACTGTGTGTTTAGTATCAAATGTGAGCACGAAACACACTAAACTAAGATGGTGAATATGGTAAACATTACACCTGCTTAAAGGAATGCTTTGTCCCCTAAATGACCATTTGTATATCAATTACTCAATGCATGTTATTTTGAATTAGTGATGATAACTGTATTTCTCGCATGCAACTGCTGAAACAGCATCCAAAACCAGAAAACATTCTTGATTGAAGTGAAGTCACTGGGGTCTGAATTAATAACAAGAAAACTATATAAAAAAAATTGTTACAAACTTTCACACAAGTCATGCAGTATAATCAGGGCTCGAAATTGCGACCGTTTTGGTCCCCCCCCCCCAGCCAGGTTACCACTGAACACCACTGTGAATGAAGGAGAAATCTTAGATGATGATGATAATACTGATGATGATCAGTATTATCATCATCAGTATTATCATCATCTAAGGTTTCTCCTTCATTCACAGTGGTGTTCGGTGGTGTTTTTTCTAAAAATGTCTTCAACTGAAAAAGTTGTTCATGATAAGTGTACTATACACATACAATGCAATGTATACAGTATAATGTCGACTTTTTGTTGCATTAAAAAAAATCGATTACACTGTTGGTGCTTCTTACATTATGGTGGGTGCTCCCAAAATTTTGCTGGTGCCCCTAACTTTTTGAAGTTAGGAGCACCAGTGCTACCATGTAAAAAAGTTAATTTCAAGCCCTAAGTATAATCCAAGTTTCAGTTATCCAGTCCACTTCCCAAACTTAAACCCAGGGAGCTGAACTAAACAGTAATTCAACCCCACACAGGAGCTGTTGGTCTACCAGTGCTTGTATTGGTAATACGTTTGTGTTATTTTGTGACTTTGGTGAACCCAAACTAACCCTTAAAAACATCAAAGTCACACAATAATACAAACTAACTAAAAGACTAAGGTAGCGGTAGACCAGCAGCTTCCATGTTCTGCAAGGTAGAATTACTCCTTTTATCAGTGGAGTCTGGCTTTGAAGAGAGCATAGATGGGTTTCACTTTTAGTTCAGTACCCTGTAGGAAAGAACTGTCTGCTCAGGGAAGCATTATACGACTAGATAAATGAGACTTGAAGCATACTGCATGAGTTGTGTGAGAGTTTGTAAACGGATGTTTGGATATAGGTTTAACAATAAAACAATAAACATTTAAGCAGCCCCCTTTTACTTCAGTTAATTTATGGATTCTTCGTTCACCATAGGCATGCGAGAAAAAAAGTTGGGGTGAGTAATCAAAATACAAAGTACAAGTACAGCCTCACAGAAAAGCTAAAGTGGCTTTAAATCCTTAGTCTTGTCTCTGAATTTTGGCAATGGCAGATGAAAGGAAAAAAAAAGAAATAACATGTTTATCCTCCTCAGTAAAACCATATAGGGTGAGTGAGAGGGGCAGCAAGCAGCTTTGCTATCTTTGTGACAGGAATCAAAAGTTCTGCAGTGAAACATAAGCTCTAACAATACCGCTGAGACTACCAATCATTACTGGGCTCCCAAAATTGCCTGAAGTGGCATGTCAACAGAATTTTGAGAAGTTCAGATTTAGAGAAGAGTTGTAGTAGATACCTTGGGAATTCATTATTATGGTTATGTGTTATTAGATAAATGTGTCAGCTGAGGGAAATATGAGCCCCACAGTAGTTAAACCTGAGTGCACGTTACGTTATTGCTATGATTAAATGCTGTGAAAAATTCTCACAGCACATTGTTGCTTATCCACAGCTACACTTCACTGAAGATGAATATTAACTGTTTACAAATAGTTTACAAATAATGTACTGCTAATAAATGTCATGAATAATTTGTAGAAATTATTTTTCAGTTGCTGTGAACTGCAATAGAGGTTGATAGTCTGGTAGCTGGTAGAGAAGTCAAATGTTTTTTATGCTTCAGGTGTACAAGAAGAGGACAGAGACAGCTAAGAAGGAGTATCTGAAACAACTGGCTGCCTACAGAGCCAGCCTGGTCTCACAGGTACTACACACACACACACATTGTTTTTGTGTTATAATTCAAGTTCTTGGCATTTAACTCCAATCTTAAAGGAGTGAATGGGTCAATCTGAAACTTGCAAAATGATTTCTTTTTGTTATGTTTTTTCTTGTTCCTCAGAGTTACAATGATCCATCTGAAATGAAGCCACCCCACTCTTCCTCCACATCTTCCTCTTCCTCTACCTCAATGTTCACACCCAAACCTTCAGTGTACTCCGGTCACCCAGGCCAGCACCATTCCTCCAGCTCACTTGCCCACCCTCACCCTCTCCCTCCCCACCAGCACCCGAGCATGTACATGCCGTACCCTCACCCATCACACCCTTCCCACGCCTCAAGCCCTGGCCTCAGCCCACACCTGCCCCCTCCTCACACCCAGATCCACCCCCAGCTCCAGGCTCTGTCTTCCAGAGGGACCGTGCCTCGTCCCAGTGTCCCCCACCAGGGAGCTCTGTCCCTTGGCAACATGGCAGCGGCATCCACCCCTCCTCTCCAGGTCAGCCCTCCCCTCCACAGCCAGGCACACCTGGGTGGGCTGCACAGTCCACACCATCAGCACCAGCAGCTCAGTGGACACTCACTGGGAATGACACACTCGCCTGCTATCACACAGGTCAGTCACACACTGAATGTACATTTCATAACTTTCTAAACTTTGTTTAATTGTTTGTTCATAGTAGGCTTGTCACGATACCAGAATTTTAGTAGTCGATACCAATACCAGTGAATTTCCACGATTCTCGATACTCATTTGATACCACGATAAAAATCAGGCCCCCCCTTGACGGCGCCACTGGCTGTGCACATGTGAGTTGTTAACGGTGACAATGTGTGTGTCGGCTTTGTCGAGTGTACCGGGCTCATAATTACAGTTAAAGGGATGGGCCAGGCCGGGCTCGGACAGAACATGCACGGGCTCAGGTGGGGTCGGGCTGGATTTTTGGAGAACAGGCGTTCTTCTTCGGAGCTTGTCCTTGGCACAGACTGACGCGCCGTTCTTCTTCGGAGCTTGTCCTTGGCACAGACTGACGCGCACATACTGCCCCCGTCAGTTTCGACAGGAATCGACACGGCCCACTGAGGGCAAAGTTGTATCCTGTACTTACGGTACTGAAAAAAGAAAAAAAAAACAGGTACCGACGTATTTTTTGCCTGTTGGCATCGAGTTGGTACCGAAGTATCGGTTCTCATGACAACCCTAGTTCATAGTATTCAGCAAGTTAGACAAGAAGTCTGAAAGGATAAATACTATGAAAAGACCAAAACCAATAATGCATTAGTCCGTCTCTGAATACTTTAAGACTTCCCTGCACTGTCTGTATCACTCAGCCCCAAGCCCAAATATTTAGTTTATCAACTGGACACTGTAGTTTTCAGAAAACGTTAATTAAACAGCAAGTGCATTTGTTGGGGACTGCTTTTAGCTGCGGTTTAATCCACATATGGTATGTTGGATTGAGTCATAATTAGTCTTGTCAGGATACTGGAATTTCTATCTTAAATATAATGCCTTAAAAAAAGTTACAGTTTAGACTTTTAGTTAGTGAATAAATATGACAACTTTCTTTCATGTCATTGACCATCGTTTTGTGCTTTATTTTGAAAAAATAGAAATAAAAAATGTATGTGCCATTTGAGCACCAGTACCATTTTAAAAGTACTGTTTTAGCACCTGTATCAGCAATACCTTTTCTTTTCTTAGTTAGTAGCAGAGAACAGTAGAATGACTGTAGGAAACATTAACAATAAGAGAGAGCAAGAAAGCACAGCTGGTACTGCATGGTGTATCCATACTGCAGAGGATGAGTATTGAAACCATTTCAAATGTTCAGTAGCGATATGTATCCATAAATCGATACTTTTGACAACACTAGTCAGAATAAACCCCAGTGTGTGTGTGTGTGTGTGTGTGTGTGTGTGTGTGTGTGTTCATGTTCATGGTAATGAAGGAACATGTCACCCAGTGCGATAGTGTGGCACACGGATGTGTTTTTAATAGTTTGTGGACAACTGTGGAGCTCACAGAGGAAGAAGATATACCTGGCTCTGATAAACACAAAAACTTCATTGGTTTTGGACTTGGTTTGGGATTTGTTGACAGTATTAAATAATGTAGAATATTCACCAACCTTATTTTTTATATACTACTATTGAGATTTTGAACTTGCCTCCATTTGTTCTGCTGTGTCCAAAAATCCATTTGGAAAACTAACTGTTAAGGGTGTAACAATGCATCAATCTGGATTGATATATTGATTCAAGGATCAGTATTACTGATATCCGGTATCATCAGTGCAAAGTGGAAACATCTATACATATCGTCATTTGTAAGATATGCCTTTATTTTGAAATTCCCGTGGCGTGTTTGTGTCACCATTTCTTTCCAAGCAAACCTCCCACCTAAACATCCAAACACACAGATTATGGTAAGCAGCCAAGAAGACAATGAGGATATTTACAGATATCGTCTCATATCGATCACAGGTCTCCCTTATCTTTCAGGAGCTGCCTCACAACCATTCACTATTTATTGTTTAATATAAATTTCCATTTCCATTCAGCTCTACCATATTTCTGCATGTAGACAGACCCTTTGGAGTTTACTTTATTATGTCACTCCTCCAGTGTGAATACTTTAGTTTGGAGTTGGGACACAGCTATTGTTTCCTCAGTAGTCTTCAATTTGTATTTTCCTCTCTGGGTCATCAAACCATTTCTTAAACACACTCTAGAGTCAGCTTTCCCATTTCCTCGAGGTAACAGCATGTTGCTGATTTAAAAGCTGCACAGAGGTGAATGGAGATTGATGAATATATCAGCAGAGACAAAACTCACACACTCACAGTGGAGATGAGATGGGTGCTAGAGAGGGAGAGAATGCATCAGCATCTCCTTGAGGACCATAGTACTGAATATACAATAACGGTATTGAACTGAGATGTGAAATCCAGCCTTTCCTAACTCCATTAATCATGCTATGCTATGCTGTTGGATTAGTGTTTTGCTGTGTGCTTATGGAATGGAAGTGTCATCATAACATACAGACTAGTAGAAAGACATTGGATGTTACAATATCAACCAATAATAATAGTAAAGTTTTGAATCTTCTCATGGAAAATCGATTTTTAATAATATTTTTTTTAGTTTTTGCTTGGACTTGTCTGTTTCTCGTCTTCTGTCTGTCTCCATCTACCTGTCTCTCATGTAACCACTCATTCTTGAGAAATGGGACGAAACTTTATTTTTAGGGTTTAACTCTTCAGTTATGCTGGGAAAATATATTTTCAAAGATAAATGTCCCGACTATTAAACCTTGTATTGGGCCAACCTCCCAGTGATTCAGTTTTTTTCTTGAGTGGTATACATGATGGATGTCAGAGTTGATGTCTTACAGAGTTGACAAAAATATGTAATTATTCATTTAACAGCAGTCACAGTGAGGAGCCATTTTATTTTTCAAAGTTCCTAAGAGTTCTCTTAATGCTAATCAAATACTCATTTATAAACCAGAGTCCTTACTTAGTTTTGATTTAAAAGGGCTACGGAGTTGACCTGTCATGGTTGAGACACACCCAATAGCAATATTATTTAAAGGTCCAGTGTGTAGGATTTAGAGGGATATGTTGGCAGAAATGGAATATATTAAAATGTTTTCTTTAGTGGATAATGACCTGAAAATAAGAATAGTCGGGTTTTCATTACCTTAGAATGAGTTGTTTATATCAACATAGGAAGCCTGTCTTTGTTTACGGAGATTGCCATGTTTTTACAGTAACTCAGAATGTACAAATCAAACACTGTCTCTAGATAAGGCCATTTGCATTTTCCTGTTTTCGTATTTGCCACTGTAGTAAAAAGCCCAACTGCACTGAGCAGAGCCGGAGTTCCACTGATTTGTAAAGTGAAACTGCCTTTGTCTGTGTTTTCAGTGGTTTAAATCACCTGGTCTGTTTGTTTTGGAAAGGAAGAGACCTCAGGGGGTAATTCAGCTCACGGTAAAAAACTTCTAAATGTTTGGATCAGACAAAGGTGAGCACAAAGTAATATGTGAGAGAAAAGGGGTGAGCACACAATAACGTGGGCAAACTACCCGTCACTGAGATGCTGAACAGTGTTGGAGGACCACTGATTTCTAACATGAAACTGCTTTACTCTATGTTTTAAGCGGTTTTAATCACCTGGTCTGTTTGTTTTGGCGAGGAGGAGACTTCTGCGGATATATCAGCTACCAGTAAAAACCTCCTGAACAATGAACGCTGAAGGAATCCTAACTAGGGGAAGTTTCAGCTGGTTGCAATCTACAATCCTCACCGCTAGATGCCACCAATTTCCCCCAAAATCTTACACACTTCACCTTTAGTGAATTTATCATAACATAGGAAGCTTATCAGCACTTGAGCAGCGTTCCTGCCTTTTTGGAAACCAGAAAGTGAGACAGGAGTCCTCACGATGATTTAATGATGTTTTTGTAGAAATCTGATGGAGCTGCAAAAAATCTCGGACACATCTTTAACAGGCCAACGTCTATTTGATTTAAAATATATTTTAAAACAATGATGAATATCACAGTACATTTTTACACTGATGTTATCAGTACTTAGTTTTAGTTTTAGATTTTAAAGGCACTTTTAACACATTTTTAAATGTTTGAAGTTATTTGGGAATTCTTGTCCGGTACGACACTTTTTTTCCCAGCAAAGAGCAAGTTTAAAAGTAAAATAAAATGAAAGCAGATGAAAATATTTTATAAATCATATTTACTTCATAGAATTAAATCATTTAAAAAATAATGTTTGACCCAGAACCTTAATTAGTGTGTTGGTAAGTCATCATTTTAAGTGTTTTTTTTTTGGCAGGACATGATTTGTCCCAATTCTCAAGAATGAGTGAAATACAGTCAATCAATCCATCAATCCATTTGTCACTGCCAGTGTCTGCTGCTCTATCAGAACAAGAGGAAGAGGAAGACAAGTGGCTGAGATATGAATTTGTGTTACATCTGATGTGAGTCGGTGTGATTGTGAGTGTCTCTCCTCCAAATAGTTCAAATGGGAGGCTAGATCGCCACTCACTCTCACTTCCCATTTTATCCCCCTTTTTATAGAGCATTTTCAAATCCCACTCTCCCATAATCCTCTCTCCTCCATTCTGCATATTTTTAGCAGAAAAAATGAGAAAGAACAAAAAAAACAAAAGAAAAAGTGACAGAAAAAAAGGAAAGGAAACAGTGACAGAGCTCTAAACTTTTTTCTGAGTGAAGAGTGAGAAATGATGGGGGAAGGGAGAGAGAGAGAGGGAAAGAGGGGAGAGAGAGAGAGACAAAAGAGGCAGATGGGGTCTTTGTGAAGGAGTGAAGGAGAAGAATTTGCTCAACAATGGATGAATAGGTGAGGTAGAGGAGGAGAGGGGGAGGAGAGGGGGGAGAACCCAACCACCTGCTGTCCTCCTCTTTCTCCTCTTTCACTCACAACACTCAGATTAACTTCCCTTTCAGCCTCTCTCTGTTTGTGTGTGTGTGTGTGTGTGTGTGTGTGTGTGTGTGTGTGTGTGTGTCTCACAGGCACACACACTCCTGCACTTTGTCACTGCACTCACTCATTTTTCTCTCTTTCCATCTCTCTCTCTTCTCCCTTAGATATCTTATGGTTAGAGACACACTCACCTCCTTTTCCTCCTCCTCCCATCTTACCTTTTCATCTCCTCTTCACTCGTCCACAGCTCTGCGTCTCCCCCCTGGCAGATGATAAAATCAGCAAGATACTCAGAACTCTATAATTAGTGCTGATGAACCTGTGACTGATGTCTGTCTCCTTTTCACTTCAGCTGCATTCATTCATGTCCCTGTTCATCAGAAACCATTTTGCCAAACAAGTGCTAAAGGTTGGTTTGATAAAACCATCAGCAGTCTATAGGCTGATTCATGTTGAAGGAGGACATAAACAAGCCACCATCACTGCAACGGCATCTCACATTCAAACTTGTACCATAGCTCTGTGATGAATGTAAAGGATTTAACCTCTTAGCCACTTTTGCCAAGAAACATGACTTTTTATACGTCAAAAATATAGCCCACAAAATTCAATTTAGAGAAAGGTTACAAAGTAAAACAGGGGTTTTCTAAGTCTAATACTGTATTTACATTTTGGCAAATTTAAAGTTGAATTAGCTATTAGCAGTTCCTATTTACAGTGAACCCACAAATGTGCAGACAGCTATCACTGGATTACTTTGATACCAAGGAAAACTTTAAAAGATTAGATTATTTTTTCTATGATTTCAAATTGGTCCTCATAAAGAGTACGTCACACTAAATTTAAACATATGTGTATCATGTCTGTGTGGTTATGACTCCTAGAAAGTGATTTTTCATTGGGGCAATCGGGCACTAAGTTTAAAGAACTTTAAATGTTCAGTGTGCAGGATTTAGGGAAATGCAATGGAATATAATATAAGTAATATGATATAAGAATTGACATGTCCTCATCCTTAAAGACTGGCATGTTAATCTGCATTTTCTAGATGGGGCCTTTCACTAGTTCGCAGCCTGTTCAAGATGCGCAGAACAGCCTTGAAAAAACACAGATTTTTATTTTTAATGTGCAACTACTTTGTTCAGTGCTTTTACATTTAAATCACCGCTTCCGTTTGTTTTGGGAGAGACTTCTGCTGATAATTTGTCTCCCACTGAAAACCTCCTGAACATCTAGATCTTAAATTATCAGAGGAAAAAGGTGACACATTAGCAGGTGATGGGCTGGCTGCTGTCCCATTTGTGTTAGAGAGGAAAAGACCTCTTCGGACATGTCAGCTCCTGGTTAAAACCTCCTTAAAAATGAACAGTGAAGGAATTCTAACCAGGATTTCACGCTTAGCACGTATGAAAAGTTTCAACTGGTTGCAGTCTGCAGTGCTCACAGCTAGATGCCACTAAATTGTACACACGGCTCCTTTAAGCTCCAACTGCCAACTGTGTAGGTCAGGGATACTCAACTTGCTTTGCCAGGGGCCACTTTTGCAAAATGACAGGAGGTTGGGGCTAATCAATAAACAAACAATAATGGTCAGCAGACCAGCGGTATCCTGTCTGGGCTACAAGTTGAGTATCACTGGTGCAAACGTGCAAAATCAGTGCGTCACACTACAGTAACGAACTTTCAGTTGTTTTTGAACGCCACAAGATCCTTTAACCTCACACAGCATTTTTGCCTCCCATTACTCAGCACACTTCATCTTTCGCCTCACAGTTTGAAAACCTCTAATCTAAAGATAGACCTGCACATCACAAAACCACCCTTTTATTTCCATGCTACTGTCAGCTGCTCCTCAACTTTGGAAAAGATTTTACATGGGCTTCCAGTATCACTAATATTACAAGGACACACAAATGCATCTTGCCACTGCTGTAGTATTGCTGATCTGGTATCTAAGTCAACAGCAACTGGAATAATATTTGTCTGGATTTTCCAAGCTCATGTTGGCAGAGTGCATATCTGTACATAACTGACCAGCCATCCTCTTTCGTTTTCATTTTCATTTTCTCAGTGTGATCAGCTGTTTACACACTCTGCATCCATGATGAATTATTATGTATTTTCTCTTTTTATTTACTATGTTTGTTTGTTTGTTTGTTTTTTTATTTTAGGGCTACCACCCCTCTCTCCAGTCTGACTACCAGTCAATGGGAGGAGGTATGATTAATAGTGGAGCAGTGATGTCATCATCAGTGGACTACCATCAGATGGGTCGACACACGCCTAACCACCACCACCCGTCTCTGGACTGGAGCACTGATTACCATGGCAATGGGTAGGTATTAGGGTTTGTTTGTTAGAGTTTTTCAAAGAGTAACTGAACACTAGGATTGCACCGAAATGAAAATTTGTGGCCGAAGCCGAATAAAATTAAATGCTTGGCCAAATACCGAATACCGTTGTTTAGTTTTTCATTAGTTTTTGCAGATGAACACCCTCCAGATTAGTGTTGTGACGGTACCAAAATTGGGACCCACTGTACGATACCAGTGACAGTATCACGGTTCTGAGTAGTATCAGGATACCACAGCGAAAATGAGGCAGATGTGCCTTTTGTCATTTATAAAAAGATAAATCACTTTTCTATAATACATCAATGATATTTCA
>NC_065526.1:36211306-36240929 GCF_006386435.1 Epinephelus moara | reverse complement strand
AACCAATCACAATCGTTCTGGGCGGTGCCACAGCAACGGTGCGCTTGCAGAAATATTGCCGGGGGGGAAACAGGTTTTGGTGTAACATGCCCACAAAAATATCACCTACAGGACGCGAACCATGACAGAAAAATGGCTATAGTAAAGGACGTGTTGAAAACGGTTGAAAACTGCTACACAACCGGAGGTGGTAGGGCGGGACTTCAGCGGGTGGCTCGTTCCGCCCAATGAGAGGCTGATCTATGCAGCGAACTTCCGCCCACTCAGACTAGGGCAGTCATGACGCCAAGAAGAGGACATTATTGGAGCCCGACTTCTCCATCGTCGGTAAGGCTTATCTTGCGCCGCAGAGCACTATGGCTGCCGTATTGCTGCTGCTGGTTGAAATCTGTACTCACACAGCATGCTGAATGATATATTTTGCTCGCACAAAACTATTTTTAGTCGCAAATGCGAGTGCGGTGACGGACGGAGTAAAATATCGCCACACTGCCGACATTTTACTCCGTCCGTCACCGCACGCTGTTTGATTGCGTTATCAAAACATGCCGGTATTATTCGGCCTTGCTTTTCACTTATTCCACCGAATACCGAATGTGTGTTTTTTTGCAATATTCGGCCGAATATATTCGGTTACCAAATATTCGGTGCATCCCTACTGAACACACGTTGAAAACCTTGTTTTTTCTGACCTCCCCTTTCTCACCTTGATGTCATTATGTACAGGTGCAATATATATTCAAAAAAATATAAATATATAAAAAAGCTTGCTATGCTAGGACAGGCAACCACACACCACTGTCTGCAGTAATCATTAGTAAATGTAATCATAATCATAAACTTAATAAATTATCATTCCTGCTGGTTGTAGTATTACGTTGTACTGCAATTCTGCATGTGGTTTGTTATGAAGGCTATATCAGTGTTTATGGTGATTGTCTTTGTAAAATTATTATTTTGTGAATCATTATCTTTATGCTCTATTAGAGAACCGCACTCTCGGTGCAGCAGAGCACCGAGCGGAGTGAATGTGTGATTAACTTCTTAATTCATTTAGAAATATAAGGCTCCATTTCTACCACCAACAGGGCTCTCATTTTAGTGTAGCACATCAGACTGAATTTACGAATACACCATGTCAGGTCACTCGCTCTCTTTTATTCTGGCTCCCAATAACACAACAAGACAAGATTTAAAGATTCCTATATAGCCTACAGCCCTGTGGTGGCGAGTTGTGTTTTGCCTCCAGCTAATAAAATGAGGTCATCATGATGTCGGCTCTAAAAGGGTCTGTGCACTCACTAGCTTTGTGTGAAGTTAGGATCCGTTCCCATCAGTTGTAGATGGGAAGTCTATAATTTCATTGGGACCCCTGGCAGATTGGGTCCCCCAGATGTTGATTCCTCGGTTACAGTCTTGTACAGCTGTACTTGGGAACACTGTGACATCACTGTTGGGTGTGTGATAAAGCATAAAACAGGCTTGAAACTTGCAGCCATAGAGGGCAGCAAAACACTGCTTTTTAACCCACTATGAAGTTACCCGGAACAATCTCCAAACCCATCGGCTATTAGACTAATGAGGATTTAGCTTCTAGGTGCAATGGCCAATAGTTCAGGGGTTAATAATTCAGTCAGTGTTTCTCCCAGAATTTCTGTTTGAGTACAGCCTCTGATGCCCATGATACTACTACTAATAAACAAACACTTTAATAAGTTGGACAAAGCTTCAGTTACTTGTGTCTTGTCTAAAGTAGCTCATCAGCATTTTAATATGTCGCAAAAGAATGCCTTTCCTGTCAGCGCCTGTCAGATCCAGTAAGTAGCATTGTACTGGTTCCTGTGGCAGGTTGTTTTGCTATCTTCATCATCACATTCTGTCTCTCCTCTCCTCCCGCAGCGGTCTGCAGAGAGACAAACCTCTCTATCTGAGCTAATCTCAGGACAACGTGACACCAAACTTCAACCAAGCCCTTCTACTGCCACACCATGGAACCTCTAACCTCATCTCTACATGAACCCAGGCCAGCCTCGTCCAACCATGACCAACCAAGGACTTAACCAACAGACCACCTACACTTGAACTAAACTTGGGTTCAGCACTTCTAACAAAAGCCCAATCAGTAGAATAATGGGACATTTCTGTGTATAACTACCACAGAAACAATAGGCCAGTGTTAAAAACATGAAGGAATATTTTCCTCCAGTTTCTGCGGGTCCCATGGCTGGGCTGATGTCTGTTATGGCTGTATCTTTTCTACTGACCATTTACAGCATAAGACATGTTATGCTTTGAATTGAAGTTGTGCATACCAGTGAGGAGAGGTGGGCAGGTCCTGTGCTGTGAACCATGATAGTAGGTGTATATACTCCAACCTCCCTCAGTAAGGGATATTCTGTCTAATTTCCTGTCTGCCCTAAAAAGTTCATATATAGTTCCTCATTTTGTAAAGATGGTGTTAACCGTCAGTTCCAAAAGGCTCTGAAGAGCAAGTGTAAATTGCTGTAACATAATAGTTGAGCTGTCAATTTAAAGCCAATTGATTTTTGGTCTTTGACCTTTTAGTTGCTGTATCCTTCTATGGCCAAAGTCAAGAGAACACAGCACACAGGTTGATCACCAAATAATACACAAGTCATTTCCCCGCTGGTTCTTTAATTATATGAATATAAGCTTTTGATTTGATGCAGTATGGTCTGAAGTCCCACACACTGTAGAGACAGAAGACTTAGCAGTGTTGAACAGAGTAGTAACGACAGAGCTCACACTGCTTGATTCAGCTGAAGACAAATAAGAGAAAGAGGTGGAACAGCACCTGAAGCTGTTTGTCGCCTCTTTAACCAGGCGCTGGCTGTGAATAATTTTGTGTACGATTAAAGAACTTTCATTGTTCTCTTGCAGTGAGGCTCAGATCTGCAGGGTAGAAATTCAGTGTATTTTAGTCCTTGAAATGATGAAATGTCAAATAATTTTTTGTTGAGAAAAAAAAGAAACAAAAATACTCCTTTGTACAATGACAGCTCCTCCTCCTGGCATATGTCTGTTGATAATATTGATTTGGATCCAAACTGTGCGTGTGTGTGTGTGTGTGTGTGTGTGTGTGTGTGTGTGTGTGAGAGAGAGAGAGTGAGAGTGAGAGTGAGAGAGTGAAGTGTTAATGAGAAGACAGAGTGGTTGATTGGGTTGCATGGTCTCTTTTGTCATCTCTATTTCTCTGTGCACAGAGACTATTTAAGAATCTATAACTGTTGCTGGGTTGGCTGTGTTTTAATGTTGTTTTTTTTTAATCAAATCAAGTTTTGTTTTAGTGTTGATGATGATGATGAGAGACACATCGCTCTCGCTCTGTATCTCTTTGTATTAATGTGTTTTTTGGCAGATGAAAGGACTCTGGGCAACAACAACCATGAAGATTTTCTTATTTTTAGATTCTAATAATGTGTTTGAGAATAAAGTCAGTGCTGCATTGATGTGCAGTCATTACCTGCCTCCTTTGTCCTTTGTTTATTTCTGAACAGTTTGTGACAGGCGCTCTAATTAACTGCACATAATAATGTAAACCTTTACCGCTCCTGTGACACAGTACACCCTGTTCTTGAATCCCGGCCTTTGCATTTATGCAAAGTAGCTAAGCTGTAATTGCAAAACAAATGTCTTTGAAGTCTCTGAAGATATGTATTTTTAACCTCCTGTTAGCTGAGATTGGACCTTGTCAAAATAGTTTTAACAGAAATTTCATTACAGTTGTTCTCAACACTTTGTTTGCTATGTACGCCATGTGGCTGTGCTAGAGATGGAAATTAATCCTACTGACTGTGGTGAGTCTTGATTGCAATTTAGTAGCAAAAACTAATGTACAGGTAAATTGTTGGTGACCATTAGACATTTCATTTAGCACCTTCACCAGGTCACTTTGTCCTTTCATTTTTTACTTTAATTTGAATCCCTCAAAAACTATGTCCTTAATAGATTACCTTTCAATGTGTAATGGAAACCTCAAGTGTCAGGTAGGAGTGGAGTGATGTTATTTTCCTTAAGCTTTATCAGTTTAAAAGATCTGGACTGTCAAATATGTTTTGTGCACTTGTGTCACACACTATCTGGTTGCTTGTCCCTAAGTTATTCTAATGGGGAAATAAAACAAAAGGGATGGCAATTTAAAAAAGATTAACTTTAAAAATTTAAATTCATTTAATTTGAAACTGAAATGCAATAACCTAACATCTTCTACATCGAGAGAAGATAAACAGGAATTATTCCTATAAGTGATTTTTTATCCTAATAATATAAACATTACAAAGAACAATACATGTGACAAGCATTCCCATCTGCATAGCTGGACAAGGTCATGACACCAGATGTGGTAACCAGAAGAGAAACAGAAGAGCTGGATCTTTATATTTTGACATGAAAATCATTATAAGTCCTCTTACCTCAGTGCCAAGTGTGTTAAGGTCCAGACACACCAAACCAACATGAAAGAAGTAACGGCCTAACATTGCCTGTGTCTCCCCCAAAAGTTACACATGAACACACTGTTATGCGCCTGTGTGAGAGAAAATATTCTTCACAGCAGATGGTGGTCATCTGTATTCGTCATTCAATAAGGGAAACTAGAAGACATTGTTGATGCTAGTTAGCCAGTTAGCACATTTAAAACACTATCCAGAGTTAAAAACAGAATATTTACTGCACGTCAGTGAGCAAAGACAAAACCATCATTAAATGTTTCTGCCGAGGAGCTCAATGGCTGAAGAAAAATAATCTTACCTCATCTAAAAAGGTTTTTTCGATCTCAATTCCTTTTAAGGTTTGTTTACTTTCCTCACTTCTGTTTCTCTTCTTATACACTGAGCTGACCTGCCAGTCAGTGATTGCATTCACCCACAGGTTTGCCAGTTTATCATGCTGAATCAGCCGAAAAAGCCAAGCAGTCGGCTTGGTGTGTTAGGCCTTTATTCCTGAAATGATCCTGTAGATTACCTCTGACCCCAATTCTCAATATTTCAGACAGCGCCATCTATGGAGCGAGATCTGATGAATGTGACAACCAACCCTGTTCTCCCCTACAGCCTCACTAGCAGTGGGCTCCAAGTCTTGTTTTGATTGTGAGTCCTCATAAAAAATGTTGGCTAAATTTGGTCTAGCCCCACTTTGTGCCTCATGTGTTAGCATTCCATTCGAGTTACAGAGCTCAGCATTCGTTTAACTGAAAGATAAATCCAAAATGAAAACCCAGGAGGTTGTTTAACAGCACCTAGCACTTCTTCAAAGGTATTTCCAGATTCCTTAAAGACTCAACTATCTGTTACTTTGGGAAACGCCTACAAAACCACTGGCACAACATTTAAACATCTTCAAATGTCAGGTAACATGAGCATCAGTGTCATGTCTCTCTTGTTATTGCTGTTATTAAGATTAAGAGCCACTGTTATGTATCCATGTGTTTATACTTTAAACAACAGGAGCTCCTTTCTTACAACAATCCTCATCTTGATGGTTGTTGGTCTGATTGACACTATCAGCCATTATGATTAATAATCAGCCACATCTGGTGCATAATGAAGAGCCAAGACTGCACCAGAGGTGAGGAGACACTTCTGGTTCTGACGTGTGTATAAATCGCAAGTTCTTTATTTCCATTTTTCAGTGGAAACAAGGCGAGCATGGGTGTGGGGGCGAGTCAGAGCCCACCAGGCATTTCTTCTCCTGCATTCAACATTAGCATTTCACACACACATGCCTGGGGACACAGTTACATTATTGCTAACAATACAAGGTGTTGCTGTCCTGATGTCAGTGCAGGCTGGTATTTAGTTACATCAATCACTCATATTGCCTAACTTTGTTTATCTATGTTTTGTTTTCTCTGATAAAAAGGAGCTCCATACTTTAAGTGTGTCTATTCTCACCAACCAGCACCACAGTCGGTATGGTTAAACGTTAATCTTCAACTGTTCAGGAAACCTTGTGCTCTGCAAAATATAGCACTTTTCTGTTTTTCCTCAGTGACAGCTGTATACATTTGACATTCTGATGTTTGAAAGATGATACCAAATATAAAAAATAACTGGTTTCATTCTATTCTGTCAGCCTTTCTTAAATACAATGAAATTAATATATCAGCCATTTTGTAAAAATAATGTGTTTAAAAAGAATTTGATTATTTTCTGCTTTAATTACATTTTGTGTCCAGAGAATGCCATTTCAGTTCTGTTCATGTCATGAGTCAAAGCTTTCAGTTATAATGAACAGTCTGCGTGTGTCAGCAGGTACACACTGCCCCCCAATGGCAACAAGTGAGAACTGCAGCTTATTAACTATAATACATGCACTTCAAATCCAACTCATTACATATCAGGGGTGTCAAAATATACGACCCAGGGGCCAGAACCAGTCCGCCAATGGGTCCAATCTGGCCTACTGGATGACTCTGCACACTAAATATTGATGCTCATGTGAAGGCTAAGAGGTGCAAGGTTCAGGAGCAAGTTAAAGAGTGAGTAGCCTACTTTATGTAAAATGCTTCCACTCTGACCAGAGTACAGCTCTTTGATTAACAATGAATTCTTAACGTGGTCACATTTAAAGATATTAAACACTGTGCAAAATATTGTCAATCAGGAGCTTCAGTACAAAAGAATCTATATCAGAATTCTGTCCTAAGAAAACGTTGGTGGAACCCATAGACTGTAAAAGTAATGGATTTAGCTATTGTGACATCACCCATTGGTTCATGGAATCCCGTTCTGAAGCCTCAAGTTTGCCATTTTGGCTGTCACCACCTTGGTTTTTTGGAGCTAGAAGTGACCATATGTGGGTGAGAGGCTAGAGTTGTGGAAGAGTGACGGGTGGATCTGACAGAGAAGTCAAGGACACTATCTTCAGACAGCCTGTCACTCAAAGCTGTCTGCCCTTAAATATGCATAAATTTAATAAACATGTAAACGGGTGAGTTATATAAAAACTTAGCCCCGTACAGTTGTCATGAACAGGGAAATCTGTACCAGCTTTTGTACCAGGCTGTAAACATGCTGTAAAGTTGGGCATTTTAACAAGAGGGTCTGTGAGGACTGACTCGTTATTGGAACCAACCTCAAGTGACTGTTCTAAGAACTGCAGGTTACAGTCTGTTGGTTTTACATAAGTTTTGCTTCCCCCTAGTGGCCAAAAAATCTATTGATGCAGCTTTGAGTAGCTGTCTGTAGCATTTTATCATCAATAAATCAATCATGAATTAAATGACGGTTGACTACTTTGTGTATTTGATGAATGGAAACCTCTTGGATTGCTTATGGCACAAAGCAGAAAGAGATTGATGTTCTTTTATTTGTTTGCGCGCTTTGCAACATGTAACAACTCAGCTTCTGAGAAATGTGGTCTCAACCCTGAGAATTGGGAGCACTCCTGGTGGAAAATATCTTCCTTATGATCTCATTAAATTCTACCAAGGTGGCACCATTGATTTGACAATGATACACTGATGTTAGGAATACTGCACACAGCACCCTGAAACAATAAAGGAAGGGTCAGTGTAACAAATAACAGTGACTCAGGGTTCTGACAGCAGAGGGCTGAGGAAACACCAGCTCTGGTGAAGACGCTCAGACAGTAAAGGTTTGGTACATGTAAACCGAACTGCTTGTTGGCAGCATTTAGAGGTCGGCAGTGTGACCAGTGAAACCCAACACACTGCAAACAGCCACCCTGGTGCCAAAACTGAAACCCAATCCAGCAGCGACACGTAGAAGCCTTGGAAACCTGCTACAATCAGCACAGAGGTCAAAGTTTCTGCTGTTTCAGTTTGTCTCCTGCTCAGGTTCATGTGCTGCCTTGATTACTGAACTGTAAGGATTATTTCTTAAAAGTCGGACTGTAAGTGTATTTCACAGCTCTTTTTTAATTTTGTCTCAGTTTTTTGGTGTTAAGGACTTAGGTGTGTCAGCACTGGTACTGAATATACTGTACTCAAGATTGACCACTTGGATCCAAAAATTCAATTTTAAACATTTTAGTCCAGTTAAGTCCAATTTTATCTCTCTGTGGGAATTTTTACATCATACTAAATAACAGCACCTGACAAACACTGTCATCGAGGTCCATTTAGTAGCTGTTCTTGAGCTTTCTTACCATATGATCTTCAGCAAATTAAGTTATCTTAAAACTGTTAATTTCACTGAACTTCATCTGCTGATGAAGGGCATGTGTTTAGTTCAAAGCCACAGCACAGCTCCTAAATCCCTGAGGTGAGGTGAGATTTTTTTCAACTGCTGTTACAAAAGTCAACAATAAACTTTAAAACCCAAAAATAACACCAAACTCTTTTTACTCAGTGTTTATAATTAGAAAAATAAAACTACACCAAATATTTGTAAAACACCCAAAAATGACATTTACTTTAACTTAATTAAAACACTTCGATCAATACAATGTCATTAATCGAATATGATATGAGTAGCTAGCGTATTTTCCTCTCCAGTGCTGTGGGTGGTCGGCTGGACGTCTTCTCAGGAAGCACTAGCCTCAGCTTCCTCCTGGGGGAGGCTCCTCCTTCCTCTGACAGGTACTCCTGCTGCAACAGTGCAGCAGCTGCAACTGCATCCCCTGTGGAGGATCCACTCTGTGTAGACATGCTGGGGGCAGTGACACCTGATACAGACACATCTGCTGCCTGCATGCTGCCTCCTGACAACCCTGCTGCAAGTCCCTCAGTTGAAGCACCACCCCCAGCTGACATATTGACTATGGGCCCACCATGCACACGCCTGGTCTCTGTCTGGCTGTTATTGTTAGACAGATTCTCCACGGTGGTCACTAGTCCAGCCTGAGGGGTCACCCCAGACAAACCATCCACACTTGGATGTGCCTGGGTTGGAATAGTGAGGCTCTGATGTAGAACTTCCCCAGTCTGAAGGCCTGGTCCTTGGGCTGGATCAGATTTCAGTGTTGCTACAAGATGAGAGCTATCAGGGGGTGGCTTGCTCTGTGAAAAGGACGGCACAGGTGCAGAATTAACAGGTGGGTTTGCTGCTAAACTTGAGGTTACTCCTACAGGTAGGGAGGTATGAAGAGGAGAGGTATGTATTGCACTTGCTTGCAAAGGGTTGGCATGTACAGTATTAGTCAGAAGAGATGCAGCAGGAGAAGTGTGGCCTACCCCTGGTTGCCTGCTGAAGTTGTCTGGGACACCCCTTGGTGCCATGTTGGGCCCACTGATGGCTATGCTAGAAGCAGCTGGACCACTGGGGAACAATGCATTAGATCCTGGAGCCACAGAGCTGAGCAAAAAATTCCCTCCTTGAAGAGAAAGGCTGCTGCCAGTCAGTTGTGAGCCTGCTGAACCAAGCAACGAGAGGTTGGCAGTGCGATTCCTGTCAGTGGCAGAGAGGGATAAGGGATGGTGCGAGGAAAGCTGAGCATTCCCCAGAACCAATCCAGCTCCCTGATATGGGATACCCTGCAAGTTTTGTCCCTGTCCAATGACAAGGGCAGAGGCTGATTGGTCGGCAGTATTGGTTACATCACCAGATTGGGAGTTTTCAAGGTGTGTATTCTCTCCCTGGTCACCTTCTGTACTTTCCTGCTCGCCTTTTTGCTGCTTAGAGGATGTTTTGTTTTTCTGTCCTCCTTCATCTTCGTCTTTCCTCTCTTCCTCACCATCCTCAGTCGATCCTTTAGTCTTGGACGATTTCTTCATTTTCTCACTGCTATCCTTTGTTTTCTTACCAGACTTTCCTTTCCCTTCCCTCTCTCCTCTTCCTTGTCCATCCTGCCTTTTATCTTTACTCTTCTTTGAGCTGCTTTTCTCTGAGTGGCCCTGCTCAGTTTTCCTTTTAGGATGGACTTTGCTTTTTCGTAGCGGGTTCAAGTTTAGTTTAACCTTCAGTAACCGGCTTGACTGGACTTTAGCTTTGTGTTTTCTTACTCTTCCTCTCTCCTTGTCTCCGGAGCTCTTTGCCTTTTCCTCCCTATTGTCCTCGCCTTGACTGCGTCCTTGCTCTAGGGTTCCTAAACTCTCCAGGTCAAAAGTTACGTTTCTTGTTTCTCTTCTCAACTCTGTGTTCATCATCATGTCAAACTGGTTGCGGTTAACATTCCTACCTGTGTCATTCGGTCTGTACTGAGAAGGGAAGCCATCACACAGAGCAGAGTCTTTCATGTTGGTATGAATCCTACCTTGTCTTGTGTTCTGCTCTGGTGGTCTGTATGTCCTGTGGCAGCTCTCGCAGTGTAGAGTCTCATGTCCTATGCTCTTGCCTTCCATGTCAGTTCTGTAGCTCTCACCCATTTCTCGGTTTGTCCTATAAGCAGCCAGAGTGTCTGTTCTTTGACTGAAGGTTTCTTTCCGTGGATGAGAGGAAGAGTTAGTGCTGCCATGAGAAAGAAGCTTGTTAGGAATGTCCCTGCTCAGTATTCCCTGCTGAGTCCTTAGCCTCCTCCTTTCCTCCTCATTCATCATCCTCATTCTCCTCTTCTCTCTTTCCTCTATCTCCATCCCTCCGTTCATCCTGTTGTTCCATCTCATCGGATTCATCTCTCTCTGTCCTTTGGTGCTACAGTCTGGGCACCTAAAATGGCCATTTTCATCAGTTCTGGACCCAAACTGGCCCCCATGGCCATCTGTCCTCGTATCCAACATCATGGCTTCCCTGTCCCAAGGCTGGCTTCTATGTGCTTGCAGGAAGAGGTCCCTCCTCTTTTCACTAACATCTATGTGATTGACATGGTGATTCACCACTGTGCCGCTCCCCTCTTCCACTTCACTTTGTCTTTCATTTTCTTTCAGTCTTTTCCTCCGCGAGACTTGATAGTAGATCAAGACCACCAGCAGGGTCACGCCAATGCCACCTGAAGCACCACAGGACAGAGAGGATTTTAATTAACCATATTCACAGTGTTATGTAGTGTTGTGTAGCATGTTTTACATTACATATTGATTGAGATCATATCCAGTCCGATCAATTCAAGATTCTCTTTCTAAGAGCCTGGGGAAAGCAGCATTTCTTTGTCATTTTGCATCAAATTCACTCCATAGGAATGAAATTGTAGCAGTCAGATGGTTCATTCACAACAGCAAAGTAAATCTGCAGAGGTATTGCATCAATCATATCAATTGTGTACCAGCATCTTACTCCACTTAACCCTGTCCTACGAGACTACGAGTAGCTCCACATAGGTGACGTAGTGTAAAGTCAGTTGTGAGATATGAGTGAGCAATAGGTTTCCCTAAATTAAATCAATTTAATCATTAGTATCTGAGCTGGCTAGCCTGCTAATTGGTGGTTAGCAAGTTAGCTGGCTCAGCAAGGTGCTTTGTTTAATAAGCTAACTTGTATGTTACTATTCAGCACCCCTGCTAGCTCACCAACCAGCTTGTTGACCAGTTAAACAATACAGTATATACAGTTATCTGCACCATATGTTTATATCCCATGCAACTTTAACCTGTTTATTGCAGCCACTGTTGACATTATAAGCCAACGTTATGGTCACACATAACAGCTAGCAACTGCAAACACACAAATGTTAACCACCGCACAACCCACATGTGTCTCAGGCCCCAGGAAGTGTGCCAGGCTTTGAAGCCAATTTTCTTAATGGGCAAACAGTGTATTTAAACTGTAATGTGATGCCGTTTTCTTTCTTTTTCCCATAGACTAATATGGTGAAAGAGAGGATAGCAAAAAATTATGTCTTCAAAGTTTTCTGGGTTGATGTTATTTCTAATCTACTAATCCAATTTTCTTCAACTTTTTTTCAGATTAATTCATCAGTGACATCACGGCACAACTTCAAGTGTTTTATATCATTCTCACCAATGAAGCAGATGACTGCAGTGATGGCCAGATCTCGAGCATACCGTTGAGGTGTCACGCTGCCTCTTGCCTCTATCTGCACTGTGATGTTCTGATTGGATGGGACACAGTTGGCCTCAGTCAGCTCCAGCACTGTGGTTACTGCTGGGTTGTCAGCGCTCACACACACCATCCTACGGCCATTATAGAGGGTCTGAGAGCAGCGAGGGGGAAGAGGTCTGGTTTAAGTTAGCTGGTCTTGAACTGATCATTTTCTCCTTAAAACAACTGAAAGATATGTCCTGTAAGATCTCTTAAGTTGCAGGTCTATTTTCAATTGTTTTCTATACAGTTTTACCAAGTTTGAGGATTTTTTTTTTTAAGAAACAAATGACAGAACTTTGAAAAGACTGAACAGTACGCCAGTATAAGGAAACTGTCACTTGATTCAAAACAGAATGTACTGTAATCACTTTTTCACATAATATCATTTTACATTTTTTTCCACCTGGGGAATATAGTACTGGTATAATTCGCAGTCACCACATAAAATATGTTTCTGCTCTTTTTTTATGACTTCAATCTTTTATTTTAATATAGCAGTTCCTGAAACTTGGAGATGTGTACATGTTGAAAAAGAACTTGCGCACCTTGTCGGGTTGTTGTATGAAGGTAGACAGGAAGGCAGCCAGTTCCAGCAGCTGACAGGAGCAGTTCCATGAGTTGAGGTCCAGGTTTAGGTTTGTCAGCCAGCTGAGGTAGGAAAAAGCCTCGGCAGGAGCAGAACTCAAACGGTTTCTGGACAGATCCAGAGTCTGCAGGCTCGCCAACCCACTGAAGCTAAGATCAGGATATTTATTGTATTATATACTGTATATAAAACTGTGAAGTGTAAACTGTGCATTCTGTGCAATATATTATGAAAAACAAGGTGTAAAAAGGAAGATTATATAGAACACTAACCTGGTTCTATGCAGATGATCTATCAGGTTATCTGACAGATCCAGACTCTCCAGATCTCTGAGATCATTCAGAGGGAAGGAAGCAGAGTCCAAACTGGTGAGCAGATTTCCCTCCAGTTTCAGGCTCCGCAAGGCCTTGCTACCTTTAAACCAGCCACCTTGAACCTGCACATAGGGAATCATCAGAAAGTCGGAGGAAAAGGTACAGGCATTATTCAGTCCCATAGAGTACTCAAAGCTGCTTTATATACAAATGCATGTAGTTCTTTCAACCCAGTAGCCAATGTTGGCATTGCACATTTCATATGTATGATGTATAGTTCAGATTACATGTATATGAGCATAGTTTCTCACGATGTAGAGGAGGGGATGGTGGGTGGCGTGATATGACAGCTGCCAAGCTGCAGAGAGCAGCAGACAACTGCTTGAGACCAACAAAAGTGTGTGTGTGTGTGTGTGTGTGTGTGTGTGTGTGTGTGTGTGTGTGTGTGTGTGTGTGTGTGTGTTTTAAGATTATTCTTTGGACTTTTTGCAGTCATTATATAACACCCAGCAAAGGGCCACGTGTTGGAACTGAAGAGCTGCAAAGGCCTATATGGGGTGCACAATCTACCAATTAGGCCAGAGGGCGCCCCATAAGCAGGTGTTTTTTAACAATCTGGGACATGTCCAGCTGTATTTTTTAAGAACAAAACTGGTATTTTAAGCCAAAATAGGATGTTTTCCTAAACCTAACCTTATGTGCCTAAACCTTAATTAAAACATTAAGTTTAAACAAATATGAAACAGCAGATATGAAACGTAGAAATGTAACAGATATGTACAAAGCCAACATTTATTCCAGCGACTGGGTTGGTTCTTTCTCAGTACAAGAAGCTAAACTTAACATCTCCTGTGTGGGTTTCACTCATCATGACTGTGGTAATAGAATAATATGTCACCCATTGGATCACCTAAATTCTTTAAATCAAAAATAATGCAACCTGCTAAAAAAAGTCTGCTTCAGATATCTTCCTAAATTCTTTCCCCTGAAGATGTACCCACCATGCTGATGAGGTTGTGACCAAGGGCAAGGACTTCTAGCCGGGCTAGATTGGTCAGAGCTCCCCCCTGTAGGGCCTGACTGGTCAGGAGGTTGTGGTCCAGCAGTAAGATGTGGAGGAACGGCAGGTTTCTGAAGGACTGTTCGCCCAGAACTGAGATATGGTTATGACTCAAACCTGGAAGATAGACAGACATATTTTTAGTTTCCACTTGCAGCCTTATAAAACCACTATGTGTAGAATTTCCCTCCTGGTGTGTGAATCTGGCAAGCAGCTGCCTTGTTGTTATCTGCCCATTCTCCTCTTCCTAAGAATAACTGTAAAATCAACAACCCTGCACACTGGCGAGCACACACACAGACACTAACACGCAGAGGTAGTGACTGACCTATGACTGTAATGTTGCTGAGGTCAGACAGGGAGGCAGGCTGAACTGTGGAGATGGAACCTTCTGTTAGCAGCAGGGCCTGGGTCGTGTCTGGAGCCTCTGGTCACACACACAGTCAACACATACAGTACAGTGCTGAACATGAAGTCTCATGGGTAATATGCTTTAAAGGTTGTCATATTACTGCAATGTGTGCAGGGGTTGTTTAGACAGGATGCATAAAACACAAAAGCTGTCTTTTACTGTAAGTTTGAGTGTTACCAATAATATGAGCCAGTCTGTGACAGATGAGGGCATCTTCAGAACAAACTACACAGGAAGCAGGGCATGATGGGACAGGGGTCACACGCTGGGCTCTGATGACTGTCAACAGCAACATCAGCAAAATACCTGCAGACAAATTCACAATTTCTGCAAATTAAAACTGTTTGAAAAATGACAGATTGGAAATTAGCAAAAGAAAACCTTCTTAATGGTGTCAATGCACCGAACTAGTTTGCAGTGTTACTTCAGGTAATTACTGTATAATAATGTCCCTAAACACTGGGTACACTCTTTTTCTGTTAAACAACAGTACAGAAAACCATGGGAGTCAAAGATAAGCCTTCTGGAACTTTATGTGCCATTCCTCTCAATTTACACACAACATGGCTGGCTAGCAACAGCAACAACACTCGTTCTCACTTAAAACTCTTCTTCTGTCTAAATCTTCAGTTTCTCAATTACGTCAAGCAACATACGTCACTGTTAAAGGTGCAACTTGTAATGCCAGGCCACATGCTTCAGACTAATGGAGGGGACAGCATTTCACCTCCGAGCCAACTGCAGGGCAAGAATATGCAAAATTTGACCAAACAGCTGAAACTCTGAGATCCAGTTAAATAACACTGCTATCTAATAATCTTCATCGGCCTATAGTTTACCTTATAACTTGCTTTGCTCAGTTTTGGCAAGACCATAGTAGCAATAGTAGCAAGAAACAACCACATCAAAACCATTTGGAACGTTTTTCTGTATGGTTTGTGTTGTCATTTGTTGCACCGTCTGTGCTTTGTGTTTCTCTGCCTCTTCAACAGTCTTCGCCTGAAAACAATAGATATTGGGTTTACAGATTATATAACCTTGGATTATCTGGTTCTGGACATATTTTGGCTTTGACCAGCACCTGGACTGAGACGATTTAAGATCAGACTTGAGTGAACGATGAAAGGTAAACCTGCAAGCCAGCTTAGTCTAGCTATCTTAGCTTGGCTGTATACAAGCTTGAAGTGGCACAACCACACCAGTGTAGAGTGCACCAGGATTGAGTCCTAAAACCCGGAAATGAGGTAGCATTTTACCACTTACGGTTTCCTCATCTTGAGGCAAATAATTTTTTGGAACGGGTTTATGGTTAGATGCCTGAAATAATGTATGTGGTTCACACAAGCAAGAGACTTTCACTTTTTTTTGAATGACATAAAAAATGTCAGTAAATACACCACTCGGCAGTTACTAAGAAGGGCTAAATGAGACTACAAGACATCATCACATCGCGCCACACCAAACATGGCTTTACAGTCTTGTTATGGTGGCAATGGTGGGTCATGCGACCGTAGTGTAGTTTGTTTATAGATTATCATTGGCTTTTTACTTCTGGGGGTGGCATTTAGGATTCAAAAATCATAAAAGTGGTGTTCATTTGTGAAGATTATCTTGCTGAACAAAATGTGTAAGTATCATGAATGTTTGTTTGCCAAAGAGCTGATTTTCTGCAATAATCCAGAGTCCAATGGAAAAATTCCATAGGCTTTTTGATGGGAGAACCAGTGCATTGGCCTACAGAAAAACATCATCCTTGGAGCACTCTGTTGTGGATTTCTGACCTCTGATCGTCTGAACTGGGATATATTCTTGGTCTGGATCATGAACACAAACCTTGACCAAACAGGACTGGTGAGCCTGCTGGCTAGCTAGGCCTGGTTAGCTTGGTTTAGCTGCATCTGGCCCCCACCTCTGTTGAAATGGGTAGCAACTGTGAACTTTGGAGGAAAAAGTCTAGGACATAAAAAGATCATTGAACTTTATGTCTGGGGAAAAGACAGGTGTCTCGAAACAAAAACTAATGCTGGACTTGACTTCTTTGTCCTTTCATGTTGGACTGAGGGCGTACTGGAAGCTACAATGACTCACTGTTGCCTCTCGAGGTACACATGGTATTAGCCTATAAGACAGAACAGGCCTGGGTTGGCTGATTTGATTGTGACTTCTTAAAATCCTATTGATAATGTTAGTTCATGATTTGAATGTTTTAAACAAAAATTCTGGCCATATCTTACATATTCCACCTTACAATATGTCCCACAATATTATTTCACATTTAGTGTCTTACAGTCTTATTTGTTTATCGTGAAACTGATAATGGGAATCCATTGTGTGTGGTACTTACTGGTCATGTTGTGTTACAGTCGAGGTAACATGGTGATGAGGTAGCATCTCTTTCATAGGGCAGTAACTTGATACAGCTGCATCACTGTCATGATCATCATCTGTTAGGCCAATTAAAACATATCATCACATTTTTGGAATTACATCATAATCATGTATCACGTCTCTTCAGCTCTGTGCAGGTGAGAGTAGACACTTTTTCTTCTTTTTCTTCAAGCCCTCTAATTTTGTGACAGGGGTGTTTTTGTCCAGAAGATTATACATCTATGTTCCATGTTTACAAAACATGTCATGGGCCATTATCATAAAAAATCTTGGCCCAGAATAGGCACAAGTGCAGTAACATTGAAGAAAAGATTGTGGTGTCTGTCATTTGGACATGTGAATTTAGTTTGTAAAGATTAAAAGAAACTAAATTTAACTCTTCATCAGATTGCTTAGGCCAATCAGAAACCTAACTGTGCCCTTGCACCAAAGTTTGCGAACCTCTCTGATGACTCGCCAGTGAGCCAGTTGTCATGTTTGTTCACTGTTTATTCTGAGTTGCTAGGCAAACAAACAGTGATAAATGTGTTGGCAATGAACTGACGTGACGCATGTGTGTGTGCGTGTGTGTGTGTGTGGTATCATTAGGGGAGGTGAAGGTTGTCCCAAGAGGATGCTGACTGATGGATGACAGCCAGACTTTGTAGCAGAATGAGGCCTATCATGTTTCTGCTAAAGCTCTTTTCCTAATGGACTTTCCTCTGGTGAGCTGTCCTCCGATGAACAAATATGAGTCACTCCACAATGGTAATGTTTTTGTAGAGTCCATCAATCAGAGTAGGTCAACAGAATGTGAACATGACTGACCAGAGAACAGAGTATGATGATGTTATATGCTGACAGACTTTGAGCAATTTCACCTCAAATGACAAGAAGAATTTGAGTAATAATTGCTACATACAGTGACATACAGCTTGCACTTAAACCTGCAGCACTAAGTAGTTAAGTATTTGAGAGCATTTTAGGCAATTTTTTTTTTTTTACATATTTGTGAATTGAATCAAGTGTGGGATTTTTTTGCATGTCTTTTTTATCAGTTTGTGTTTCTGTCAGACATTTTGCAGGTGAAGTCCAGGAGCCCCTTGGGCCCCTGGGCCTGTGCCTGTACAGCGTTTGAGCCAAGACTGCATGACTGTGTGTTTATGCTCTCATCAGCCCTCAATATAAAATCATAATCAGCAGTTTCCAACAAAACAATCTCTGGTAGCTCTGCTTAGCTCCGAATGACAGAAAGTTAGCAACTAGATGTGAAGAAAGTGGAACTTCACACTTGGTGGTTGTATTTCTGAGGACCTAAGGAAATGCAGTGTTGAGTGCAAGTTCTTAAGATCTACAAGACATATTTATTAGTAATGTGTCTGTGTCTGTAATGCATCCTGGAATCCAACGCACTCTCTGTCGTTCACTAAGGTACATCCAACAACAGATGATGAAAGAGACCCCTGATGGTACATTGTAGCAAACTCAAACATTTCAAGCTTTAGTGGTGTAACTTAAGGAATTAATGCTTTTGTCACCGCAAATAGCCGTCCTCGACTTTATTGAGTCCATAAAATGTTTGTGCGGGCATTAGCACCCAAATAATGCATATGCTCTACCATTGCTAGGGAACGAAACTATGTAATAGTAGTTGTATTGCTTAAGACCCAAGGAAGTGCAGTGTCCAACCAAAAGTTGTTTTGATGAGTGGTTCTCAAGAAGCTGCGAACAGCAATACCAGAGGACAAACGGGCACCGCACTATAGTGAAGCTAAAGAGATAGAAATTTTACTCAGGAGCTGAGACCAAACCTGAGCCAAAAGGGAGTGGAGGTTGTGGAGATGACTACTGTGCAGGCTTTTGCTCCAAATGACATCACCAATTTGAGATGGCAGTAGCAGTATCCAGGATATTTCGGCCTTATTTTTGTACAAAGGGGATAAGTGGAGACACATCATCCAGCTTTTCATACAGTCTATAGTTGGTACCCATTTGATGTGTTCATCTAAAGCTACCTGCAGTGGCAGTGTTGACAGCATGGGTGTATAAAGGGAACTGGATACAGTGTTGGAGGCGAGGCCCCATTTATTCCTATGAAAGTTGCTCAGTAGAGCATGAGACCAATGGTTCAAACTGGTTCAAAATGGTTCAACTGACACGTATAACATTTCCCAGATGATCTGCACTGCCTCTGCACTGTGTGGCCCATAAAGCGGGCACACTACGGACTTCCGCTGGCTGAGCTGGCTACTTCCAGTTTAGCACTTCGCTAACTTGAATAAGGACAAAATGATTTGATTGTGTGGCTCTTCTAGACTTTCCAAATGTTATTTGACTGAATGGATCAAACCCTGATTGTGAAACGAGTCATCCTGGAGGAGGGGCACAGGGCATCACGTGACGGGGTAATTACACTGTTTGACCACTATGAAAATTAGCTTCAAAGCCTGGTGCATGTCCTGGGGGCCCAAGTGGAGCCAAAAAAGTTGAACTACTGCTTGTAAAATCGCTCAGATGATAAGCATTGTTTTCACACTGTGTGGTCCATTGAGCAGGCGCATTAGAGACTCCTGCCGCCTGAGCCAGCTTACTTCTTATTGAAAGCTCCATTAACTTGAATGGACACAAAATGATTCGATCTTGCAGGTTTTCTAGACTTTCCAAATGTTATCAGACTGAATGGATTCAATCCTAAAAGTGAAACTAGTCATTTCACAGGGGTTGTACCACTCAATAAAGGTATCAACTGATTTACAGACGTCTCTTTCACAATGTAAGTCTAGGGGGAAAAAGTCTTTCAGGGCCTAATGTCATTACATGACAATTTACACTGTTGGGTCACTACAAAAATTGGCCTCAAAGCCCAGCACACTTCCTGGGAGCCTATTTGACTGTAGTTCATCAATGTGTCTTTTCTGACTGGTTTACATCAAGGCTGACTTAGCCAACTAGGGAGGCCACCCCATTTGTTTAAGGACAGGCACACATAATATAAAATTATATTTAAGGTATTAGGAGACGGGGTAAAAATGCATGACCCACCTTAAAGTGATTAGCATTTTTATGTTTAATCATGCTTTTGTATGCGTAATACCATACAAACAAAGTGATTTCCACACAAACAAACTTTCAAGCCCCTGAGGGTCTGGGCCCTTACCTACTTTATTTTACCTACTTACTTTGCCTGGTTGGTAATCCAGGTTTAGTCTGAGCTGAGAAATCCTTGTCAGTTAATGAACTAATAACTCACCTCAAACCATTTCATTACAGTGGATTTCACTCAGGCACTTACTGTGTGAGCCATGAGATGTTTTAGATGTCATCTTAATCTATAAACCATAAGATTTAAATGTTATTTTTTTCCTCCATATTTTCAGTCTTTGGCCCATCAAAAACTATTGCCTCACTCTGTGATTCATTCAGTCCATTGTAACCACTAGCTGACTGATCCCCAGCATCACCTAATTATCATCTCCCTCAATCCTGCAAGCAAGTGACTAGACAGTTAAAATAGTTTAAGAGGAGCAACTATACCCACAGCTGATTAACATTCACCATACCAAAGAGAGCACCAACTGCCTGTGAGGACTTTTTTTCCTGCAATGTCATTTTTGTGCTTCCTGCCTGAGTTTAGTTTATGAACATCTGCACATCTAAAGCAAAGTAATAATGATTAGAGTGCAAGATCATTTAAAAACCCATTACACACTGCTTACCTGTTGACTAGAACCCAAAGATCCACCCGTGCTGATGGTATGGCACACTCCACCGACATGTTAATCCATAAGAATGATCCGTACCACTGTGAGACTCTCTAGAGCTGGGGGAGTTCAGCTGAGCTCCATCATTTACTGGTTGCCACTGTGCTGTAGCAAATACTGTGTAACTGTGTGTGTCTGTCTTAAGTTACCTGGCCTTCTCTGGCGCATGCTCAATAGAGCTGGCTGTCACCTGAGAAGCACAGATGTCATGTCTGACTCAGTTTGGTGTCAGAAATTAGCATTTAACTTTACTCTCTCACCTTACTGCCTTTTCCCCAAATGTCAATATTGTTTATTAGGACTGTCACAAAGATTCTGAAAAATTGTCGTTTTTATAAATGTATTTTATTTTCATCCACAATTTATTTCAGAATTATTTTGATATCAAACGTATGCATAGTTGCCAGCTTCTAAGTGTGTTTAAAATCAAAAATGTAGAAAATATGTTATGTCAAAGCAAGAATACATGTTTGCAACATCGTCCACTGCCAGCAGGAAATAAATAATATCACCAGATGACTGAGTTTAGTTGCAGCAGGGGACTCTTGAGCACAGATCACACTGGGGATTTTGGTCTGTGTAGTGACCAAACGAGGACAATATTAGAATTACTTGCTTAAAGGCTTGCCTGTATTTCTACTCTTCTATAAATCAACAGTGAGTGTAACACATACTAAATGAATGTGGAATCATTTAATTCAGCAATACAATTTATTCCATATTCTCATTCCACAACTCAAGTGCTTGTGTTTGTCACCATCAGTCAGCTTGAAAAATACTTTAGCACCTTCATGATTACATAAGACCCAATCAAGGAAATCATGCACAGTGTATACTTATCCAGTTTAGACATTCACTTAAAGCTACAGAAGGTAATTTGACTGATTTTGATTGACACTGTGTTAGTCTCCTCAGCTCTGATTGGCTGTTTTAAATGCAAATGCCATTAGGAGCAGCCAGAGGAACAACGAATATCTGTGTTCTACTATCAGGATAAGTAAGAGACTTGCTGGTGAACTTAGTGGAGGATTTAGAAGCTCAAGAGTCAGATACTCCCTCAGGTAGAGACAAAAACAGAACTAAAGGGGGAGTGAATGCTGGACTTAAATCCATGAGTTGGACACCATTGTTGGATGTAACACATTATAAAGTAATGCGTTATTGTAATCACATTACCTTTGTCAGTAGTGTAATGCACCACTGTTCTAAATTCAGTAATCAAATTACAGCTACTAATCAAACAATTATGTTGCAGCTTGCATTACAGAAGTTCTTCAATTACCTGCATGGTTGGCGGATAGAAAAATCATCAAACATACTGACAATAGCGATGCTGTGTAGTGCACCCGTGGAGAGGCTCCTCAGCCTTGGTAGTCTGTGCTGACTCCATGGAGGAACAGGTTGTCATGAACACTCATGATGTAAAAACACTGCTTTAGTATTGAATATGTCAATCTGGACTAGTCTACTATAAAGCTATGGTTTGGTGAGCAATCGACTCAAGTGAGTTTGTTTGAGTGTGTTTGGACAATTAAAATTCATTCACATGCCATTTTCTTTGAGTATGTTATCATCACCAGAATAGTTTCTTATATGTTTTTAATAAGACTTATAAGGCACTTAATATTTGTATTATGCAGTGTTAGGAAGGCCAACCTCTTTAATATACTTATTAAATTTCTTTTTTAGGCAGTTGTAGCCTAAGAAACAGGAACTAAGAAACGAGATCATATTTCTCCTGTTTTAGCTTCTCTGCACTGGCTCCCTGTAAAATCCANNTGTGATTTGTGATATTGGGCTTTATAAATAAAATTGATTGATTGATTGATTGATAGCCTTTTTGAACCTTGTTTTGTTCTGATATGTGGACATATGTCAGGTTTAACTTTGTATTGTTAACTTGCAAGTATGTGACACTGTGTCTCAGGCAGTGTTGGGCTTGTTACTCTAAAAATGTAATATATTACTCATTACTTGTTACTCTTTTCAAAGTAATATTATTTCTTTACTTATTACTCTCTGCCAACAGTCATTCGTGTAACTACTTGTTATATTACTTTTCTGCTACACCCCACAAAATTGGAATTGTGTCCCCTCCAAATTCAGACTCCACTTGTGCCTCCATGTTAATGTCAGGGTAATCACCGGTAAGTGTAGCTATGGCTAGATTTTTTTTTTTTTTCAACCTCCTTTTGCCTGCGACTGGTATTTTCCCAAGGCTCTGCATAAAAGACGGACAGTCAATCCTTGAGCAACATTTCATCCACAACATATCCAGCCACATGCCTTATTAGTTCTTTGTAGCCTGCAGCTGCCACAATTAAAATCAAGTTTTGGGTTGTTTAGACAGTGTAGGACTAGATACATCCTCCGCTGCCAAGGAGGGCTCACCTTTTGTGGAGTGTATTTCCTGGAGCTTTATGTTGTTGTGCTGTTAGTAGGTGTTTCAGACCAAAGGTTTCAGGTCATGTTTTTCATGGGGAAAGAGTTTAAGTAAAACTACCTGCAGCAGCAGTCTTCATGTCATCTATCATCCCAGCAAAACCAAAGTAATGAGAATATTGCCAGCTGCTAAAGGTAAGTGTTTCCATCTTCCAAACTAGCATACTGTGTTGTGATGTGCAAGCACAGCGTGATGATTACAAAAATGAAACCACTGATGTGACTGTCTTCAAGTCAGTAGTGCCATGTTTACAAAAGTAATGTAATATGTTATTTGGTAACTGTACTATTATAACTGAAATTGTATTAGTAATTAATTACACTACTTGTTACTGAAAAAAGTGATATTATTACTGTTGTACACTGGTAACACTGGTCTCAGATGATGCTGCAGAGTACTGCAAAAGTTAAGTAATTAATAGTATAACAAATTACTTTCTACAGGAGTGACTGAGTTTAGTAATGCATTACTCTTTAAAAGTACTGAGTAATGTGTAATACTCACTTTTTAATAACAGCACCAACACTGGTGGACACAAATATGATTCCAAATGAATGCTAATGTTGCTCTGTGTCTGGATGGAAATAAGTAACTGTTTGCTGACCTACCAACTTTACAAGGTGATAATATGTTAATGTTGTGGTTTCAGCTTGTTCCACTGCCCCCAATTGGCTAAAAAAAATCAATTAATGTAGCTTTAAAGGTGCACTGCAAGTTATAAATGAAGAAAAAAGCTTTTAAGCTGAATTTAAGTCCTTAATGACTTGAAGGCCCAGCCACAGCTAAACAAGGAACTGCTCTGACGAACATGGCAAAGGTCATGTGACCAACAAAGGTAGCTAAAGGCATAGAAAGAGTCAGAAAGATTTGCAAAATTTCTGATCAAATACAGATAGTCATAGTTCATAACTCTCAAGCAGTCATCAGCAATAAGTTCAACATTATTTCCTTCATATATTGTTGTATCCATGATTTGCGTATTGGCAGTGATGATAAATAAGCACATTGGTATTCTAATTTTCATGGTCATTTTCAGTAATCATTTAAAGCTTAATGTGACCATATGAATCATTGTTTGCTTTGTTGTAGCAAGAGTCTCCCCTTTAGGAACAGCCAAAACCCTACTGGGTGACCTTAGACCTGTGACATGATCATATCATCACATAATCAGGACTGTCTTCCCAGCAGCTCCGGGACACTCAATGATGTCATGGTGGGCCTGGGCGGCCTTCTCAAGTGGATACTGGGAACCGACGACTGGACGTAGCCAACCAGCTTCCATCCCTGCGTAGAGCAGCGCTGCACACTCCTTTGTCTCCTCCTGAGAGAGGAGGATGGAAGAAAACATGTACTTTAACCTGTAAAAGAATTCGTTTTTCTTGGCTACATATGCTCACATACATAATCATCCAAAGTGTGTATAAGATCCAATCACTGCTGTATGTGTGTGTCAAACATGGCTTGTGTGATGTCACTGCTTTGTACCGGTTTAGAAAAGAAAAGGGCCACTCCTATGATGCTGCTCTCTTTAGCCATGGTGTCTCTGGGGTTGATCTCTATGGAGCCTCTGCAGCCAACGACCTAACATAAAATAGAAAGAGAGATGAAGGTGTATATAGAAATGTACAGGAATGAGCTACACTGGGATACAACCACTACTCTAGATAGCTAAGCATAGCAGTGGTGGTGGGCTGTAGCCTACTACAGAGCTACAGAAATCTGAGGAAGTATTCAGCTGCTCCTAACAGTTCTGACTAAGGACAGACATGCCTAGCTAAGGATGTCGGTGAGTGTCTGTTATACCTTAGTTTTTGCAGTGAGTCTCGTACTGTTGGCACTAGTCAGCCCTTGTTGGCTTTTTTTTTTTTTTTTCCCCGGCTGATTTAGCATATTGAATTGGCATCGTAAATGGCAGAGCCCACCGGTTAGAGGAATCACTCTTATTGTCAGTGTAACTCAGTGCATGAGAAGAGAAACAGAAGTGAGGAAAGCAAACGGCTAAAGTCAAGGAGGAGTGAGATCAAGACAAACGTGTTATATTAGGCAGAGACAGTTTGTAATGTTATGTTAGTGTTTGCTTGTGCACAGTAAATATGCTTTATTCGGGGCGCCCAGTTGTTTAGTGGATAGAAAAAGCATGCCATATACAAAGGCAATGTCCTTGCCGCAATGGCCAGAGGTTCGATTCCAGCTTGCGGCCCTTTACTGCATGTCATTCTCTCTCTCTTTCACACTTGAACTATTTGATCCAACAAAGGCAAAAAGCCCCCCCAAAAAAGCTTTGTTCTTTCAACATCGAGCATCAGGTGGCACCTTGCATGGTAGTCTCTGCTGCAAGGGTAATGGTTGAATATGACATGTAGTGTATAAGTGCTTTAAGTGATCAGGTGGGAGCTATAGCATCACCGGTGTTGTGGCAATTACCACTGGCAACGGCGTTTTGACTCATGGTGGCATTGCTGCGGAAACATTAATCCCACTCTCTACAAAACCCCTTTAGTATTTTTAACTACATCACTGCTAGCCCTGTTAGCTGAGTGTGGTGCTAACACAGTTAACTAACAATTCTAAAGGGGTTTTGTGGCTAACATTAAGTGGCTTACACACTGGGGCAACCTGAAAGGTCACCAGAGGGTGGCCCATGCTAGCCTGAGTGTCAGACTGAAGCTCCCAGAACCTTCAGTCTGACATGGCTTCCATTGAAGGCGATTTACAAGGGGGAGGGAATTTGATTTTTTCCCTAACCAATCAGTAGAGATCAACGACTCACCCAGAATCTGACGTCATTAGTATCCATGCCTCGGGGGTGCCGAAAACAAGCGAGCATTGCCCGTTTAAAATGTCTCCGTCGTCGTGCACGCCCAGCTGCATCGCCGTTAAATCCAGTTTAGCAGCTTCCTTAATTTGGTCCTCCATTAACGCGAGTAGTGGCGAAATACCTCGATAGCATCGTTAATGTGGTCTGTAGGATCTGTAGCGGTCGCCATTGTTGCTATCCTCACCAGTTACCCACCGGCGTACAGCTTGACATCAGCGTGGCGCTGATTGGCTAATCGCTAGACCCCCGGCGTTCATTGGTCCGTCCATCGTTTGGACGAGATAAATCGCAAATTCATTGAAGTATGCCAGACCAGAGATGCAAGCCTACTCAGTTGAGTGGGCGGGGTCTATGGTCTGGAACCAGGCTAGGCCCATGCAGCAACCAGTATTGCCAGTGGTAACTGAAGAATGAGCGGGCTAGCTCCTACCCCACAGGTGCGAAGCGCATAGCAACAAGCTAACCCATGGAAACTGGAGGGTAGGAAATAGGCAACATGTTTCTGCATCTTAGCGCAGCTAGCCGGCTGTCTGTCAGAAAAGCCAATGAAAAATCAAATAACAGGCAATACGCTTACATCACAAAACATTAAAATTTCACCACCTCTAAAGGGCCAGTGCTTCAAAATGTGCCACTAAACCTCACTGAGTCAAGTGCCAGACTAAAAGGAAAGCACCTGTTGTATTCCTAATTTTTCCTGACTTTTAGTTCTGAGAGCAATTCACAAAGCTTTTTAGCTGTAAAAGCTTCTCAGCCTTGGAGAAATTAGAGAAAGTCCAAAGGTAACTGAGACCTGCTCACAGTCAGTAATATATAGCAGGTAATGTTCCTTATCATGTTAGTGTATTGTTAAAAGTGAATGATACTGAACTTTAATCCATATTTGAGCAACCAATTAAAAAGGATTCAATCGGCTCTTTAACAAATTGAAACAGCGGACATGTGCAACTTTATGCTACTTGGACCCTGGGAAGATACAGTTTGCAGTGATGACGACGTGATGTCATCCAATGCAACAGGGTCAGCCCTACCCCTTCTCTTAGCTTAGGTTCTCTCTAAGTTCCTTCGTAAGAACATCCCTCAGCAGTTTTGTGAAAAAGATCTGAAGAGAAAACTCTCAGTTTAGAACTTTTTGTGAAATTTAGGACTGCAAGTGTTAAGAGAAGATCCTTTGTGAATACAGCTCCTGTACTGTAATCCAACTGACCGTAACACGTCCTCCAAAGGCCAACATCTGGAGGTCTTTACTGAGGTTGACATTTGACAGCATCTCTACTATCACATCTATGCCTTTGCCTTCTGTGGCTTCCTGGAACAGACAGACAAACAGACAGACAGACACACACACATCAACACAGAGTTCATATTTCTATAACCATTACTAACACACCTGATAAAACCAAGATAAGCTTTTGCTTCAAGGATGAAAGACAACGAACTAAAAATATTAAATGTTTGAAAGTTTAGTGAATTTCATTTCTTTTTGGTTTCTCTCCTTCTTGTGTTCCCTTGCATGTGTGTGTGTGTGTGTGTGTACCATGATTTTGTGTGTGTAACCCTCTTCTCTGTGATTAAAGGCTTGGTGAGCTCCATTGCTGAGAACCAGCTTCATTCCCTCTGATGTCCCTGCTGTCCCCAACACCTTGAGACCCAGAGCACGGGACAACTGGCACGCTGCCACACCAACCTAAACACACACACACACACACACACACACACACACACACACACACACACAATGTGGATGTAGAAGGCATCTAATTTTAATATGATATGAAAAAAGGAAGACAAAAAAAAAGACAAAAATATTGTACCCCTCCGCTGGCTCCATGGATGAGGACAGTCTCTCCAGGTTTGGTGTGGGCTCTGCAACACATCAGTAACAACATATTATTTCTAACATTCCCCATTAACTAGTGTTGTTCTATAATTTCCTTATTGCAAACAAATCTAACGGAAAGGCAGAAATCAACAACGCTTTAGTCTGTTTCTTAATGGGTTAGTTCAATATTTTTCATTTAGGACCATATTTTCCCATGTTTTATGTGTCTAAGTGAGTAATAGGAAGAACTCATTCAAAATTGGTCCATTGCTCAGAGAAAGGGCTGCAGCAATCAATGGTGAAACTGGCTAACCACCCTGGGCATGGTTACACTGTGAATTTACATCCATTAAAAGTGCTTGTGACGTGCTCAGATTATTATTCTAAGTGTCTGATGGCAAGAATTCCTACAGAGATAGGCCTTTATGATTAAGAGTGAGATCCTCTTTGTTAACCATATAACAGCCCCAAAATCGCTATTGCCTATTCCTTCAGACTCTATTTAAATGAACAATGATTTCAGCGTGCATAGAGCCAGAATATTTTCCATATACTGTATAAAATAAAGGATGTAGCCACTGTGGCATCACTAATTACTTTGTGGACTACTGTTTTGAAGCCTCTAGTTTGGCATTTTAGTCATCACCATCTTGGTGTTTTGGAGCCAGAAGTGACCATTTGGGTGAGAGGCTGGCACTGTGGAGGAGCGAGTCGCGGATCTGACTGAAAACCCCAAAGGGCACTATCGCAGACAGCCTTTCACTTAAAGCAGCCTGTCCATAATTATGCCCAACTTCATAAGATGTAAACGGGTGAGTTATATGAAAATCACCCCCTGTACATGAAGGGAGAAACTAGCTATAGAGACCAAAATAGTTTTTTTGCACCAGGCTGTGAACATGCTTATGACCTTTAATGAAGTCTGTTTTACAACAATAAAATTATTGTTTATCTTATATAGCGCCTGGTGGGTTTGGAAATGGTGATTTTGGGGCTCTTTCTGGTTGAAAGAAAAAGGATCTTACTCTTGAACAAAAAGATCTATCTCTGTAGGGATCCTTTCTACAAGTTGTTAGACAATTATAAACTCAACAATCTGAGCCCGTCAGCACATCAGTGGCAAAACCAAGCATTTTTAGTGGGCATAAACTTACGGTGCAAACGTCCAAACGGGCCTAAAAATATGGAGTTTGTCCCGAGAGGGGTGCTACAGGAGCAGCCATGAGATTATTAGAGTAAAATAGAAGAAAAGGTGTTAAACTGCACTGACATTTGGACATTTCAGGTAAAGGCTCACACCTTTTCAAATGTATCTTAATACAATACAAATATTCCCACGTGTACATTGAAAGGATTACTGATTGCTGTAATTGTTCCTGCTGTCCGTATTGGCACCAAAGGGATCCCTTCCTAAAGTGGTTTCAGTGTAAGTGATGGTGACGGATTCCACAGGTGTTCAGCTGAAGATAATATGAGGTGTAAAAAGTCTACACGAATCAAGTGGTTTTAGTGCAAAAATATTATTGTTACTACACACCACATATCCCTCAGCAAAGGAAGACCACCTAATTTGTCAAGCTCTAATTAAGATAGACATGAAAAATATGAACCTTTTCTGTACAGTAGCATGACACTGACAGTGTTTAAGGAAGACAACAGTGAATCATTAGTGTGATGCTACATTCATTACATTAATGCTTCCATAACATGGTTGTCACAAATGTTTGACAACTTATTTGTGCTAACATTTCACCTGTTGGCACTGTTTGGGATCAAGACAGGGTCTAAAATATTGTGAATATGTTCATTGTCAAGATCATTTCAGAGCCTGTAGGTATTTTTCACCTTTAGTGTTCTGGAAAATTGAAATTTAATATTAAAAGGAGCTATATGTAAGAAATCAAATAGTCATAAAATCCTCCTAATATGTCACAGAGACTAAGGAATAATGTTCATATAACATACTGATCTCACCGACAACAATAATATGGCCAGAATATTCGCATTTAAAAAAATATTTTACAGTCCGCAAATCATGTTTATGTTTTGAATTTGTGTTTTGGCCTGTTGCGCCACCCACCACCGTCTACCAGTCACGCAGTCAGTAGAGTCTCAGCATCAGTTACAGTTACGACTGAGC
>NC_065526.1:36161382-36210455 GCF_006386435.1 Epinephelus moara | reverse complement strand
ATATGTTAACTTTACAAAGACAACGGAGCGGATAAAAAGTAAATATATAAACACACAGAGGGATTAATCAGTGTTGCCAACTTAGCGACTTTGTTGCTATATTTAGCGACTTTTCAGACCCCTCTAGCGACTCTTTTTCAAAAAAGCAAATAGCGACAAATCTAGCGACTTTTTCTGATGTTATTGAAGACGTTAACCCCTCCACATCCAGACTGCAAGTGAATCACGCATGCGCGGAACTGCCGCTGGCTGATCCCGACCTGGTTTACAGTCAGGGTGGGATGTAAATGTAAAATTTTCTTTGTCTAATATAAATCACTGAAAGTTCATTTGTAGTTCTAAACATATTCAGGGTGTTTTTTTACTCAGTTTTTGTCTCTCCCACGACGTTATTCCTCTCTCCTACAGCAGCCATTACAATTAGCCTACATGCATATGGACAATTATGCAAATTAGGCGATGACGTCATTTAGCGACTTCTAGCGACTTTTAGGACAGCCAATAGCTACTTTTCTTACTGAGGAGTTGGCAACAGTGGGATTAATAAATAACGGACCGTCTATAATGTAGTTTGTTTCAAATGAAGCTGGGAGCCTCTGCAGTTGTGGTGAGTAAAAGCCCTGCCGCTATTTGTTAATGTTATTACTTTATGTCCGACTGTGAGGTTGTACCATTGTTTGCTAGCTTGATGCTAATGACAGTAACATTAACTCAGTGGGTTGACAAAGTNTTACTTTTTTAGAGAGTAACGCAGTAACGTACTTTGATTACTTTTAAAGTAACCCTTACCCAACACTGGTCACGAGAATGATTTGTCCCTATTGTCTGCTGGTTTGTCAGTGTTTTTTACAGCCAGTGTATAGGATGTTTTGAGAAGAGTAGTGCAGGAATGTGCAGAAAGGCACGTAGCATCCGACAGATGGAATACATGTTGCATTGCTGGTGCAGGTCCACCTTATTTGC
Organism: Epinephelus moara; assembly: GCF_006386435.1. Lineage (NCBI taxonomy): Eukaryota > Metazoa > Chordata > Actinopteri > Perciformes > Serranidae > Epinephelus > Epinephelus moara. The sequence continues at coordinate 36,209,492 of NC_065526.1, read as the reverse complement.
TGTTTCATGGAAGAATTGGAGTTTGGGGCTACTATATGGATATATGAAACCTAGAGAGGAGCCATTACAAACACAGTGAGGGGTAAACAGAGTAAAACTTTTGGTTTGTGATCAAAAGCGAAGCCTATCGTTATAAGCCGATTCTATCACTGAGGAGGGAGCTCTTCATTTACAAAGAGACAGCAAGATCTTGCAGGTGTCTCCATGTCAGGGATAAATGTCTATTATGTACACCAAGAAGAGGATGGGCCCATGAACGCAGGACCAAACTGCTACTACCAACTATCTAACCAGACACAGAAAGGGAAATGGGACAAGTTCAAGCGTTACTCAACGTCGACAGTTCTTCTGATGAGGAGTCATATGGTATATGGTATATGGTATATGGTAAATGGTAAATGGACCTGCACTTGTATAGTGCCTTTCTAGTCATCAGACCACTCAAAGTGCTTTTTACACTACGAGTCACATTCACCCATTCACACACAGGTAGCCATAAAAGGTGCCACCTCCTACTCAGTTTTTAACACACTCACACTCATTGGGAGCAATTTGGGGTTCAACATCTCCCTAAAGAATACTTCAACATGCAGACTGGAGGAGCCGGGGATTGAACCTCTGATCTTCCAGTTGGTGGACGATTTGCTCTACCTCTGAGCCACAGCCGCCCATTATTAATCATTGGACATCAGTGAGTAATCAAAACTATATCAGAGTAAGTACACTCTCAACTGCATTCTCAATTTGGAATAGTGTAACCAAAAAGAAATTAACAAAAAAAAAAAAAAATTTAGTTCACAGAAGCAGCACACAGAAGTTGTCTCCTACCTCTGAGTCATGGGTTAGAATTGCATCACCCTGTGAAAATGGACTGGCTATAAACATGATAACATTAACATAACATTGAAAGCATTTTATGTTCTCGTGTTCTGACAGCTTGATGGAGACAATGGTAGATTTGCTGTAGAGAAGTGTTTGGAGTGGTTTGTAAGCTGTAACAACCTGAAATTTAAAGTCAGTCAAGTTAAGGCAGCTTTTCAATTTCAATTTCGCCACTGTTGTCTAACTCCATGGTAACAGCTCCAACTGCCATATTTGGTATTACTGCCTAAAATAACATTGGCAATTTGTTTTTTACTTTCTCCCTAGCTCTTTCTTTTTCATCAAAACTCAGTAACTCTTTGTATCAACACTTATCTAATCTGAAGTACAGTGTTGTACGCAGCACTCCTAGTAAAACAATCATTCTCGTGACGTCACCAGCGTCCAGTGTTTCGCCTCTACTTTAAGGGGTGACATTTTATCCACCACTGCGGTTAATAAAACTGTTGCGGTTGCATGGTCTTACTTGTGAATCAGAGCTCTGTAGGCGGTGAAGTAAGGAATCCCTATGGCTGCGCCCTGGTTGAAGTCTAAAGCACTGGGCAGTTTGTGGACACAGTCGTCAGCTGCTACAGTGTACTCTGCATAAGCTCCAGACTCTGTGGCTGTGGTGAACACACGATCTCCTGCCTGAAAAACACACATATAGAATTATTTACATGTAAATAAGTGAGAAATTAGCGTCAACACTCTGAGGTTACAGCGACATGTTTAAATAAAATACATCACAAACAAAGACACCGTTAAAAGTGTGATGCATATTTTGTATGCAGTTAGCTAGCTATAGACTAAGAACAATATATAATGCACTGTGCCATTCAAAGGCTACCGAAAACTTTAAAGGTGGAATGTTGCATGTTACTCAATGCACGACTTGAAGTAATGAATCAATTGACACAACTTAAATGTCAACTTAACATCTTTGACCATTCCATATGTTTATACTGACTCACTGCATTACAGTAACTGGATCTTTATGTGCTTAGAACATTTTGATGAATTTTGAAATAATTATGCAAACTGTGACTAAGCTATTTCCTCACTTGGGGAAAAAATGGCAGAACGTCACTCTAGTTTGCTCTGGCACACTACACCCATGCTTCAGAGACACCACATGTATAACGCATTATCTATTTATGTTAATGCATACATGTAACCATGGTAACACATATGGACATCAGTAAGGCTATTTTCACTAATTAAAAAACTGTTAAAACTGCCATCATGGTATCTTACTCTGTGTACTTTGTCTGTTAATTAGGTTCATTAAAAAGTGTGTGACAGTGATCCAACAGTAATAAGCCCCCAATCGTTACTGTACAAGACGCCTTCTTTTCATCCTGTCTCTATGTTAGTCATTATTCATAACATGCCATTAATTTGCAGTCTAATAATAGCCTACTAATTAGTTAGCTAGCTTACAATCAGCTATTTCTCTATGAGCTCTTTGTGACATCAGGAAACATAAATATAAACATTTAAGAACATTAAAGTGCTGCTGCAGAAACTTCTGTCAGTCACTGGAATTTGATTTCCCCATGTGGGTCCTGATGATGCAGGATGACAAACATAAAAACTGCCCAAACAACCAGCTTTCTGTCAATCTGTAAAACTTAATGTATACTTATCTTGGTTCCTTTGCAAAAAGTCAGTGTGAACAGGAACCGAACTAAAACTTAAATGCAACACCATATTATTTTTTCCCTGTGGTGCGGACCAAATGAACCAAACTACAGGTGTGAAAGCACCTTTAGAGACTACAGATAAGGAGTGGAATAGATAGATGGAATAGTGATCAGCCACTTATTCATCATGATTACTGACTTGGCTTTTCATCTATAAATGCTTTTAGTGGGGTGGCATAACTGACCAATTGTTCATTTTGTGACTAAAAGCAACAAATTTGGTATACATATATATATAGCGTAATTTACACTGCTCACTGCTAGTGTCCTTGTCACTACTGATGCATGAGGCGGTACCTGCAGCCCAATCAGGTTGCACTGGGTGTCCATATGCGTGGTCCCAAGAAGGTTTGCAGTGTCTCGCAGCACAGTCTCAAGAGCATGGAGGAGATACCAGGAGACCGGCTGTTACATGAGGAGAGCTGGACAGGGCTGTAGAAACAGACTCCATGAGGTTGGCATGAGGGCCTGATGTCCTCTAGTGGGACCTGTGCTCACAGTTTAGCACTGTACAGCTTAACTGGCATTCGCCAGAGAACACCAAAATTGGCAGGTCCACCACTGGTGTCCCATTCTCCTTACAGATGAGAGCAGGTTCACACTGAGCACATGTGACAGGCGTGAAAGAGTCTGGAGACTCTGTGGTGAATGTTACGGTGCCTGTCACATCATCCAGCATGATCAGTTTGGCCGTGGGTCAGTGATGGTCTGGGGAAGTATATCCTTGGAGGGTTGCACAGACCTCCATATCATAGCCAACGGTACTCTGACTGATGTTAGGTATCAGGATGAAATCCTCAGAGCCACTGTCAGACCTTACACTGGTGAACTGGGCCGTGGATTCCTCCTTGTGCAGGACAGTGCCTGCCCTCATGTGGTCAGAGTGTGTAGGCAGCTCCTGGATGACGGAGGCATTAATGCCATTGACAGGCCCACTTGTTCCAAGTACCGCTACAGGCTGTGCAGGAGCTCACTGCTGCCCTGATCCAGGTCTGGGAGGAGATCCCCCAGGACACCATCCAGCAACTCATCAGGAACATGCCCAGATGTTGTCAGGAGTGCATACAGGCACTACGGAGTCACATTATGAGCTGCCATAATAAAATCTACACAAGTTGAATCAGCCTGGGACTTCTTCTTTTTTTTTTTTTACTTTGATTTCAGGTGTGATTTTGAATCCTGCCCTCAGTGGGATGATGATTTTAGTTTCCATTGACTGTTGTTATGTCATTTTGTTGTCCACAAACTACACAATGTACATTAAAAAAAAGTTTGTGTATACCAGAAAACCACTAAGATTTCATTAAATAGTCGCATATGTACTAATTGTTAATATGATCCTCTCAATAAGCTTTAAAGTTTCTTAAACAATCCAAGAAACAGAACAGATGTCTACAGCGGCTGCAGCTTTGCGCTCCTCCTCTCCTCTACGCTCTTGGCACAAGGCATGTGAAACACTAAACCACATTTCAGATTTATTTAAAGGAATTATCAGAACCGCAGCATGGGAGATCTAAACATTATTTCAATTTGAGTTATGGTTTTTAAAGACATGTGGAAGTGAAAGAGTGATTATGCTCCCGACTAGCTTGCTTGTTGTTAAGCATAATGGTGGGTTATTGCCTAAATTAGGCTAGCTGTATTGAGATATTATAATAGTAATTTAATCTCACACCAGGTACAAACAATAGTGAGGCTTAGGGCAAACACTATATTAAATATTAAATTATAAAAAGAAATTGAATAGAAATATCTCACAAAAAGGGCACGTATCTAGACAGAGGGTAAAAGGGCAGGTACTTGAGGACCACCTGGGGTCTATCTGTGTACATGCCTGCTTATAAGTATGGGTGCAATTCATAACCATCAGCTACACATCAGCTTAACAGTAGCTAGCAGCACAGGGGCTACAAGTGATAGTTTAGTGGATCAGGTGATGTCCCCTACGATGATGCAAAACTAGGAGCCCTAATGGCCAGCAACTCACAGCACTGTTTAGGAGCATACAAAAACACATCTGTAGTATGTCTCTGTGTGTCTGTGAGCGCTCAAGACAGTCAGCTTGCTGCACCATTTAGACGCCAAATAATCACATCTGTAGTGTGTGTCTGTGAAACTCCGACACGAAGGAGCAGCACAGCAGCATGCCCACTAAATGGCACCAAAACACAGCAGAGACTCAGCATAGTTGTATTATTAGGCTTACATGACTATTATGGTACAAACATTTACTGTCTGTGTGTGTGTGTGTGTGTGTGTGTGTGTTTCAAATTCAGACCTTTACTGCAGTGACTCCTTCTCCAACAGTTTCCACCACTCCAGCTACGTCTGTGCCTGGTGTGTATGGCAGGGAGGGCTTACGGGCGTAGGTCCCAGCCCGGATGTAAGTTTCCACAGGGTTCACTCCACAGGCATGGACACGAATCAACACCTACAGCAGAGAGACATATGAATATGAAAAGGTTTTTATAGGGATATGAGATATTGAAAAACATGCCAACAGCCAAAGGCCAAGCACAACAAGCAATACACAAGTTCCCATACTGTTCATTACCACTGTTCAATAGAGTGCTCAGAGAAGATTTCTCTTCTTAGGCTGATATGGAAGTTAGCATCACCCTGGCTGGCCTAACAATGGAGTTTATCCATGGGATTTTGGATCAATGCAGAAAATTAGCTCTATGGCAAACAACAGTTTATGATATTTACACGTTTTCTTCAGCAAGATCACAAATAAACACCACTTTTATGATTATTATAGCGTAAAAGAAGCTGCCTGGAGTAAAAAAGCTCACATTAGGCTATAAATTACACTACAGGTGCATGATTTCAACACTGCCAACACAGTGAAGTTGTCAAGCTGTGTTCAGCATGATGACATCCCATAGTCTCATTTACCCACTTGTTAGCAACCACCTTTTATAAGACATGTAAAGGCTAAAAATTTCAGAGTGTGATATTTACTGGTGTGTTTTATATCGCAGAACGAAACACAAATATCTCTTCAGCTTGTGTTAACCACAGACCTTTTTCAGGCATCTCACCACAAACCCACTGATAAAGCCCATTGCCTTCAGGATGAGGGAACTTGGAGTGCTAAAATGCTAACTCATTTTCAGGTTTTAGGGCTCATTCCTGCGCTATTGGTCTATTGCAATTGCTCAGTAGCTCTCTTTTTACCGGCCTTACCAGCCAAGACAACGTCCCAACAGCTGGTAATATTTTGACCTGAGTCTGTTTCTGAGTCTGTGTCATTACGTAAAATATGGTCCAGTTGACACCTATTGTAGTGGGAACTACCACAGAAGCTGTTTTAAGTATTTTGCCAGGTGTTTACATGTTTGTCCGTCTGTGGACAGATTTTGTCACATACATTGAGAATAATACCTTAAAACCAAATGACAAGATGGCGCCCATTCATTCTACTGGAGTTGCTCACTTGGGACATATGCCAAAAAAGTTTCTAGCTTCCCAGTTTACTTCTGCAGTATGCGGTCTACTGAATATGCGTAGTAGTGTTGCTGCTGCTGGCCCCACCCGTGACTTCCTGCTTGCCTAATAGACTTAACATTGTGATGACGTCACAGATTTTTTAAATCTCCTTTATCAGCTAGAGGAAAGTGTTACAAATATAAAACCTCCATAGATCAAAAATTCATAATAGAAAGAGTTATAACGGACCTTGTTTGCAGCTTGAGGATTCTGTCAAGACTTTTACTGATGTCTCTTATATAATGGTGGCCTATGGGGAAAATGCTGTTTGGGCCACAGATGTTTTTTTTTTTTTCTGCTATATTGGGAATGGCCAGTGGGAAAAATTGGCTGCAAGGCTGAACTGCTTTTGTAGGGGCCTGTATGTCACTGCCATAGCATCAAAACTTTACAAGAAGCAGTCACAAAACTCTACAGGTGTGCAGTTCAGATCAAAATGAAAGCTAAAATTGAAGATGGGTGTGGTTCAAGCAAGAGCGCCAGAAGTAGGGAAGGGGCCAGTGCTCCTTCCACACCCCTACGTTACACCCCTGGGGCACAAGTGGCTGATTGCTGTATCCAACTGGCGTGATCCCACTGCAAGATGGTCTCTAGTTTAATCCTTATACATGATAATACATTGCTCAAAAACATTAAGGGAACATCTAACTGTCATTGTTTCACACCAAGTCAGTTAACTTCAGTTATCAATCTGTCCATTTAGGAAGCACAAGTGACTAAGAATCAATTTCACCTGCTTTGATGCAAATGAAAGTGACAACAGGTGCAATGGAGAGGGAAAAGCAAGACAACCCCCAAAAAAGGAATGGTTTTACATGTGGTGGCCACAGACCGTTGCTCTCTCCTTATCCTTCCTGACTGATTCTTCTCTAGTTTTGTTTTCTGCTAGTGTCCTTGTCACTACTGGTAGCATGAGGCGGTACCTGCAGCCCAATCAGGTTGCACAGATAGTACATCCCCTCCAGGATGACACATCCATATGTGCAATCACAAGAAGGTTTGCTGTGTCTCCCAGCACAGTCTCAAGAGCGTGGAGACCAGCTGTTACACAAGGAGAGCTGAACAGGGCGGTAGCAGGGCATCAACCCAGCAGCAGGACCAGTATCTGCTCCTTTGAGTAAGGAGGAACAGGAGGAGCACTGCCACAGCCCTACAAAATAACCTCCAGGCTACTGGTGTGCATGATTCTGACTCAACTGTCATCCAACATCATCCAGCATGATCGGTTTGGCTGTGGGTCAGTGATGATCTGGGGAGGCATATCCTTGGAGGGTTGCACAGACCGCCACCAAGTACCACCACAGACTGTCCAGGAGCTCACTGATGCCCTGATCCAGATCTGGGAGGAGATCCCCCAGGACACCATCCAGCAACTCATCAGGAGCATGCTCAGATGTTGTCAGGAGTGCATACAGGCACTACGGAGTCACATTATGAGCTGCCATGATAACATTTACACAAATTGCATCAGCCTGTGATTTTGATTTTTTACTTTGATTTTTGGTGTGATTTTGAATGCAGGCCTCAGTGGGTTGATGATTTTAGTTTCCGTTGACTGTTGTTGTGTCATTTCGTTCACAATAAATTATAGACTATCGTGTACATCGGTAAAGATTTTCAACTTGAATTGTTCCTTGATCAAGATCTGATGTGTGATTAAGCTGTTCCCTTTTTTTGAGTAGTGTATATAAAGTTTTCACTATGTCATACTTTCACATGCACACTGTTGGCTTTTTTACGTTTGTGGGCAATGCACTGTGCGACAAATTATTAACAGCATTAATATATAAAGTTTACTCATACACGACTAATCTTTCAAACTCCAAAGCTGAAGCTCTGTCTGATTAGCTTAGCTGTAAAGTAAGGCCTGTGTTTTACACATATGAACACAAGTGACAATAGATTTTGGCTTTTAATGTTGTATCAACTTCAAGATACCACCGTGGATTACAGCCACTGGCAGTTCTGCTGTGGTGCTACTCTTGCACAATATGGTAAACGTTACTTTTTAATCTTGGCTGAACTTCCTCTTGAGCACAGCTTGAGTGTGTCTCACCTGTCTGTGTCCAGGCTGTGGGACAGGCACATCTGAGCACAGTCTGAGCACTGACGGAGCTCCAAACTCACTCACTCTGATGGCTCTCATCAGCTTGCTGCCCGACATGACTGCACACACACAGGGGAACTTCACACAAACTGTAAGAACTGACTTTCCACTCCGTCTGCACCCTGAGCCCGAGAGCTATTCTGCTTCTGCGCTTTGCAGAGCGGTTATAAGCGCACCAGTGCCGCCATCTGGACTGGAGTGTACTGCAGCTGTCTGGTTTGAAAAACGAGTAATATGAAGAATAAAAATAAGATAATATTTTTGATACAGCAAAAAAAAACAGCCTGAGTAATATTCCCTGTGATGAATAAATTAATATTCTTAATGTGCAAAATCTTTTACTTTAGAGTAAAGATTACAGCAATACCAAAAACTCCATGTGCATGATATCATATTCAGATGATAATAGATATCCTGATGGTCATGGTCTCCTTTCTGTTGTCCACACATAAGTGAAGTTTTGTGCATTGTTGTATTTTGTTCATCTCATTTATTTCTTTATTTTACACATACTTTAGCCAAAAATGACAATGGACTTCACCAGGGAACTGTTGATCAGTCCTGAGTCAAGCAACATTGTCTAAAGACTGAGAAGCCTGTAGTTAGACTGTGAATTGGAAAGTCTAAAACTTCCTATATTAACCCAGTTGCTTCCCCAATAATTTTTAATGAATGATCAAAGAAAAACCTGCTCCAAAAAACAGATGTCTGGTTTTTGGGATTTTAGTACTGAAAACTATTTAATAGAGTCTTGTGCCTTCTTAGAAAGCTCCACACTCATACAGAGACGGATTAACTCCAAGTCAAAAAGTTGTTTTGGTTTTTTTTGGGGGGTGGACTATAAAATGTCCCTAATTTCATAAGGACAGTGTGTTGCTGTCGAAACTGCCCAAAACAAAAAAGTAATAATGTTTCCTTGTTTTTAATGCAATTATAAAACATAGTAATATATTACTTTTATAAAAAGGACAAAATTAATTTTGTTTGTACCATAAACATATTATTATCATCATTATTATTATTATTATTATTATTATTGCTGTTATTATTATTAACAACAACAACAATAATGAAAATGATGATGATAATAATAATAATAATAATAATTGTTTATCAATAATAATTAATATGTCCTTATTTAAAAATATTTGTTTATAAATAAACAGACAAAAAATTGTCTGTTGTAAATATGATGAGCAAACTGTGTGATTTATAGAGAAGGGGTAGGACAATATACATTTTCCTTACATGTAATTATCTATTAATACAAACTGATGTTGTTTATGAGATTTTGTATATCAAAAGGGTTGCTGTTCTTTTTTTCTTTTCTTTTTTTTACTCGTTCGAAGTAAATAAGCCAAATAAAAATCAAATCTTGTTTCACATCATCATGGAAACTGATCGAAACCATGTACTACTGAAATATCTAAACGCATCTTGACGATGTCACCCGTCGCAGCTCCTCTTCCTACAAACTCATAAAAACCTACTGCAGATTGACTACTTTGGTCTGTAACACATCATGACGTCATGTCCGTTGACGCATAATCGACTCCTACATGCATGGATTGGCATTGCGCTAATGTATAACGCATCAGAGAATCCCATCCACATGAGCAGAGAGTTGTGAAAGCTGTTGAAGACGAGCGAAAATCCGGAACCAGAACGAGCGGTAGTGATACCGGAGGTTTGGTATCTGTCTCACACATCCTGAGCCGGTAAAGTCCGGATCCCGGTGTTAGCGCTCAGGTTGAATGATGGTGTCATTACATCAAGGAACTGTGTATAACAGTCTTTCATAAGAACAGCTCCCACGTGCTTCATTCAAACAGCCGGACACAGTGACAGAGGAGCTTCATGACCCTGACAGCCTCAGGTATCTTTACATCAGCCTGGTTTCTCACTGTGTGTGTGTTTAGAAGATGGCAGCAAAGAGCAGGTATGTGCTGCAGAGAGTGCTGAGAGGACTCAGAGCTCACACTGTGTGGTACCAGAGCTCAGCATTGACCTCAAGTCAAGGACGCCTGCTGTGGAAACCTCAAGTCAGACACCTGAGCAGCTCATACACACTCTGCCAGTCTGCTTCTCCAGCCTCAGGTACTGACAGGTAGCGACTCATCATGACACTGATTCATAGGTTTGACTTTAGCTAACTGTAGTACTGCCTTTGGACGGTGACTCCCATTAGGGACTGTTCTTTACTTATCAGAGGAGGGAGGTGGCTTGGCTGTGACTTAGTTTCTTCTTCTTTTTCTTTTTCTTTTTTACCCTTTCCAAAGCTACTAATTAATAAGCTAGCCTTTGATGTTTGAAAGTTAAAAGTTGGACATGAAATCCTGGAGTTGAAAAAAGCCTCTCATTTTCACTGCATTTATTTTTGGCCAAATTGTAAATAACAAAGTGATTTTGATGAAATATCACATCGGAAATCTGAAAATCCAACGATAATTTCCATTTTTGCAGTTTCTGGCTATGATGAATGGTGTAATTTTGGTTTGGAAAGCATATTTTCTTAAAAATGTGGCTGTAAAATAAATACAAAATACAGAAAGTCCCTCCCCAGTGCTTACAAAAATATTTGACATCATGACATCATGTAAAAAACACAAAAATTCAATTTTCTCCCCAAAAGTTGTGAGGCCAACATGTCACTCACCTAAGTTTCTGGAAGTGTGATGTCGTCCCATGACTGAAATCACTATAACAATATACATGATATTTTCAGATATCCATATACATAGAGATATAACAGATGGATGCAAAATCACATGGAATAATCAAACTAACATTGAGAGCAATACATTGTGCACCACTGAAAACTACCGATGTTTTATCGTACAGCTTTCTTTGTCTCATTAATTTGGACAATGTTTTGGAACAATATGATCATATCATCACAACAACTCCAGTTATTGTCGAGCCATAATCATGGTGTTGGTTCTTTTCCAGGTCCCAGCAGTCTGTCATTCAGGAGTCACACCTGTGGAGAACTGAGATCAGATCATGCGGGAGAGAGAGTCACTCTGTGTGGCTGGGTCCAGTATCTCAGGTATCACTGCTGTTCACACACAGACATGGAGCTAACAATCATCAACAGAGGGATTTAAAGCTATGTTAGACATCACCTTCAAATACTGGTGGCTCCAGAAAGCAGTTAGAGGTAACACTTAATATGGGTTAACATGCTAGCAGCTCTGTGGGGCTACAGATGAGCAACACAGTAAGTGTTGTTTATCCTATGGAGAACTTGAATGTCTGTACATCTGTCTGATGGTTAGTGGCCTATATGACAGATGGACAGACACTGCTATCCCTAGTGTGGGTGAAAATGCCCCCCACATCCTGTGATGTCAGTAAAATGTGCACAGCTCGCTCATTTGTATCAACTCAGCCTGTCAGTAAAGCCTCATATAAAAATGATCAGAATTCTGATGTTAGTCAGTCCACCTTTTCTTCTGACTGCTGTTAAGAGTACATGTTTCTTCCTAGGATGGCTCAGACATGACCTTTCCTACTCTGCCTTAATCTGTCTCTGATTGGCCTATCCTGATATTCTTACTCTAAATAACCAATTTCATGTCTCATGCCTGAACCTAACAAGCCCAACCAATGAAGGAAATGAATACTAGTCAGTCAGAAGTAGAGTGGGGCGGGTCATGCCTTCACCATTCTCAGAGAAAAATATTTTGCATTTAGGACTCGCAGTGTATGTTACATGACATTTTAACTTCCTTTAAGCTCTTTGTTTTTTCTCTCCTATCTAACTCCATTATTCTATCGGTGATGAAGAGAAATTGTGTAGTTATGTTTATATTACAATATGATGGTTGCTTTTTGGGAAGCAGGGCTCAATCATCACCCAGAGTTTTTTGTTTTTCTCCCTTGGTCTCACGTAAAACAGTCCTTTAACATTGTTCCTCCCTCCAACAGGCAGGACCTGTTTGTCATCCTGCGAGATTTCAGTGGCTTGACACAAATTCTAATCCCTCAGGAAGAGGTAAGGATGAAAACAATTCAAATGCCACAATGCAGTGTCTGGTATTACTATAACGACAAATAACAAAGATATTAATAATAATGTCGAACAATTTCCTGCTCAAGTTCTTTTTGTTTCGATTGATGGTGAACTCAAAACTTGATTTTTTTTTTTTTTTTCTGTATTCCAAGTCTGCGCATGATTTGAAGGCGGTCCTGTGCGATCTCACAACTGAGTCTGTCATAAAGGTCACAGGAACAGTCAGACGACGACCAGCAGGGCAGGAAAACAAGGTCTGTGTGTGTCTGTGTCTAACATTAAATCACCACCCAATGTCAAAAGCAGGTTGCCCTATTCATATGAGGACATTCAGCACTGCTAATCCATAAAAACAGCAGAAACAAGGGGGTGTGTTATGTGTATTGAAAATCTAGTTGTGGTTTACATGCTGTAGAGCAGCCCTCTTTTTAATGTGTCTTTTAGGGTCATGTTAACTCTCTTTTGAACCTCTGTATTCACTTGTGAACTAAGCTCAGTTTTTACTGATTGAGAGGCTGCACACAGAGAGTCCTGGTGGCTGCTGAGTCACATTGTAGTTGATACTTGTTCCTTAACTCATCAGTGCTTCACTGGCTAAGATTTTGTCAGTGCAATAAATCTAAACCAATAATTAGTCAAACCTTAAAATGAGAGAGAAGATTTGAAATGCTTAAATAAAAAGAAGAAGAAATACTTTATTAATCCTAGAGGGGACAATCATTTTTTTTCACTCTGCTGTCATTTACACACAGGCCTAAAATACACACACATGCACAAACAGGGCCTATACATGCATTAAATGAGATGTCGGTGTGAGGGGGCTGCCTTGGACAGGTGCTCCGAGCACCTGGGGGTTCAGTGCCTTGCTCAGGGGCACCTCGGCAGTGCCCAGGGGGTGATCTGGCACCTCCCGAACTTCCAGGCCCTGCTCCATACTTGGTCTATATGGGGACTTGAGCCGGTGACCCTCTGGTTCCCAAGAAAAGTCCCTATGGACTGAGCTACTGTCCCCCCAAAGAACTACTCAATCAAAAAAAGTGAAGCAACATATACCTTGTTGTATGTATTTCCTTTTTATATATGGATATACTGTGCTGCAGTTTCATTTAAAAAAACGTAAGTTAAATCACAGTTATTTAGCTTTTAGTCTTTGATAGCTGAATAAATAGTTTTGCACAGTGTCCAGCAGAGAGCAGCATGGACCTGCTGGTATTAAAAGCAAGGCACTGCCTTTTCTTTTTTTCATTTTGCGTTGACAATGCATTTCCATTTTAAACGAGAAAAAGCTTGCCTTCTTTTAAAATGTTTTTCATTTAATTATGATACAATAAAGGCATACATTAAAATGAATTACATATGCTTTCGTCCAGTCAGTGTGAAGACGTTTTCATTCTACAGAGTGGAGGCTGTGACGTTTCAAATAGCCCTGCCTCACCTGATTCTAGTGATTCCTCTGTGAACAGAGCCAACCAGGACTAAGCCAGTGAGATATGATTTCCACTTTTGAACCTGCCTATAAAGATGAGTAAGTTTTGAGGATGCTGTAAATTTAATTTAACCCAGTATTGATCCCCAGGAGGAAAAGGGTTGTTGCCAAACTTAGCGCTGAACTTGGGCTGCCTATGTACAAACCAGGAGTCATATGAGAGTGCAGAGCAAAATCTTTTCAAAGAACACCTTCATTCATATAATTTCATCATTGAACTCCTGTAATGTAATGTAAAGTTTCAAATTACTGTCTGCAGCAATATTCTGTAGAATTTCAGGGTATTTTGAGAGACGTACTCTGAACTTTGGTAGTTGGCAGAGTAAAATTCGAGGCAGGTATTTCTTATTAAGAGTATTCCATCTTCTTATTCTGTGTCTATACAAACAGGGCATGCCAACAGGAGAAATAGAAGTCCTGGCTGAGAGTGTGGAGGTTTTCAACATGTGCCGGAAGTTGCCTTTTGAAATTAAAGACTTTGTCAAAGTAAGTAACTATTTTCTATGTTCCACGAAGTAATCAGATTTGTCATTGTCATTAACTGTGACTGATTGTGTTGTTGTGGTTTGATTGTACAGAAATCAGAGTCTTTGCGGATGCAGTATCGCTACCTGGACCTGAGGTCCTCTCAGATGCAGAGGAACCTCAGACTGAGGTCTCAGCTGGTGATGAAGATGAGAGAATACCTCTGTAATGTGCACGGTACGGAGAGTGAGATTCATTGTGTCTGTTCAGTTTATCTTGTCCAGGACAGTGACTGACTGGTGATTTTCCTGGGCTTGGAAACACTTTGACAGGTTTCATATTTTGTTGTTTTATATTGCCCTTGTCTTCTGTTTATCTCTTTGCACTTACATGTTTGTACTTCTTTTCTTTGGTTTTAAATGTAAAGCATCTTTGAGAGCTATAAAAGCACTGTATAAATAAAATGTATTATTATTATTATTATTATTATATTCAAAACAGAGCCATCACACACTCACCAGCACATTCACACTTAAAATAGAGATATTAGAGTAAAACCATGCAGACACTACACAATACAGTAGAAGGTAGACAATAGTAGAATCCAGGTGCTGAAGCATGGCTAAATCAAACTGTTTCAAATTGTCTCTTTTTCTCATTTATAGGTTTTGTCGATGTGGAGACTCCTACCTTGTTTAAAAGAACACCGGGGGTAAGAAGGTCCAATATTTTTTAATGATATTAGCTACACAGAATCCAAGTCACTTCAGGGGTTCTTTGCCAAGTTGTTCTATTATCAATTTCGGGAAACGATATAGTCTGTGCTTCCTTCAGACTTTGTTCATTCTTTTGTGTTTCAGGGAGCCAAAGAGTTTGTGGTCCCGTCGAGAGAGCCGGGCCGGTTTTACTCTCTGCCCCAGAGTCCACAGCAGTTCAAACAGCTTCTGATGGTGGCTGGTGTAGACAGGTGGGTACAGGCTTAAAGGGATAGTTCAGATTTTTTGAAGTGGGATTCTATGTTATACTTATCCATAGTCAGTGTGTTACATACAGCAGACGTCAGCCAGCACACCTCCAGTTCAGAGAGGCAGGCTGGAGTCCGACATGTAAACTAAGCAATGTACTGCTGTGGAGGCGGGCACGTGTTTCAGCCACCTAAAAAAGACCCGCCTTAATAAATCAAATATTATCAGAAATGTAGTGGAGTACAAATTTGTAGAGCATAGTACTTGGAAAAATGTACTTACCTGTAGTGTTAGCTCACAGGAGTGTACAATGAGTGGTCTAAGTACCATCATGCATAATATCCAACAGTACTCCATTGTCTCTGTGGCAGGTACTTCCAGATGGCTCGGTGCTACAGAGATGAAGGCTCCAAACCAGACCGACAGCCTGAGTTCACCCAGGTAACATTTAGGGATGGGAAGAGTACAGAAAACAAAAAATACACACAGCCTTTGTTTTATTTTTTTTAAATCTCACAGCCAGGTCTTATCTTGGCACCATACTTCACTCTGTTACTTACTCTGATAGTTTAATGTCATTAGTGGTTGGTATTGGAGCTGGATTATTCAAGTCTGGTCTACAGCCCTTTTCCAATCAGTGAGTAGATCGATAGATAAATTGAGAGATAGACAGACAGATAAACATTTGTGTCCATATCGGGAGTCAAACCCAGGCCACCTGAATGAAAACCACAAAACTACGTGGCAATAGGTCCAAGGGAACTCTTGCTGTGTCTCAAATCACATACTTCCATTAGGGACTGTTTGTTATTTATGAGAGGGGAGGGGGTGGTGCAAAATGGGAGGGCACACATTTTCAAGCACTAAGGAGGGAGTTTTTGATTTGGCTCAAGGGATTGACATTCAAATTTTAATGGCCGTATTTTGTGTTTGTTTTAAATACCCTCAGAACCAAAACCTGCAAGTGGGTTTGAAAAGTATGTTTTCTTTAAAAATCTTCAAAATCACACCATTTATCACAGCCAGAAACTGTAAAAATGTTTATTTATGGTGGAGGTAGGGTTGTGCATTTTCCCCAGTCACACAGGGAGGCTCAAAGAAAAATATTTGTTTGTTTGCTTCGGGAACCGTCACGATATATAAAATGAAAACCACAAGAATAAATCCCCAGCCGCCCCCCTACTCTGGTGAATAAAGTACAGTCCCTTAGTATGCTTACATGTACTATGTACTTACTTGCATTGTGCGCAGATTTGGACAGGGTAGTGTGCAACACTGCCGCTGCACACTACCGGAAATGATGATCACAAGATTTGACAGCTTTTCTTCTTCTGTTCGGCGAATTGAAACCAAACATGCATAAACATCAAACGTAACTTATGCCCTTAGATCATATAGCTCAAGCCACAGCATTAGTGCCTGATGATAAAATATGCCACTGTTAGCTAGCTAGCAAGCTAAAATTAGCACTCACGTTATTGGTCATGGAAGCAAATAATTATAATGAACCTAATATACATACTGATGGCATATATCCAACAACAGAATGCTGTTAGTGAAAAATACACATGTATTTATCCAATGCTTTGGTGTTTCCCTCAGTAATTGGCAACATTTCACAAGTTCTAAATGTGTTTGTGGTCCTGCCCCTTCTTCTATGTAGGCAACATGGCAACCATTGAGGGTGGGAAAGTATCCAGTGTTCCACACTCAGCTTTGTACATAGTTTCATAGTTTGCACCTGGTCCTGGTGTTGGCTGGAACTTAACTAGTTGGTTCACAGTCCTGCTCTGTGTTCTCTGACAGCTTATCCTCTCATTATCTCTCCCAGGTAGACATAGAAATGTCTTTTGTGGACCAGGCTGGTATCATGTCCCTGGTGGAGGGTTTGTTGCAGTACTCCTGGCCCGCAGAGAAAGGTCCCATTAAGGTGCCTTTCCAAACCATGACATATGAAGAGGCCATGAGGGACTACGGTGTGGACAAGCCTGATACCAGATTCAGTATGAAGGTGAGGTTTTGTTGCTTGTTTTTTTGGTTTTAAGTGTCTCCTTGATGACTGGATATCAGACCTGATCGTTTAGCAGGAGGAAAAAAAATAAGATTGTTACGTGACTCGAATTACCGTTATTACTATCATAACTCAATACTGCTTTGCTGTTACTTGAGATCAACCTTGTTCTTCATTTTTAGATTATTTTTTTTCTCATTAATTTCACAGTTCACATAGTTAAATAAAATGTATTTGTTGTTAAGATTGATTAACACTGATTTTTATAAGAACAGTTTTAAAGAAGCCACAAAGACAAACACAAAGCCAGCCAAATTTCTGAGCTCGTTCATCTGATATGTGCTGACATGGGACTTTAGTCTGGAAAATAACCATCTGATTGTTTGAAACAATCTGTATCATGAAGAGAGTCACCTGGCTTCACTGAGCCTAACACTGGTGATAAAGGATAACTTGTTTTAGTAAACTGCACGTCAGCTGGTTCCTTTAACTCTGGGTGTTCTAATCCAGCTACAAGTGTTCATGTGAAAGAAGCGGAGTTCAATTATAATCTTAAGTACCATGAGTGGAGCACTCAAAATGGTGATACCTGTGTGAAAATGTGGAATATGATGTTCAGCAATGGTGAAATGTAAACAATGTAATCATATAACTATGATGGAATAGGAGGCTGTACACATCTGGAATGATATCCAGATATTAAAAGTAAGCGTAGGAATTTTTATGTATGTCCTTAAATACATTTTCAATACGCTTAGTAGTGTAGAATGTATTTGAACTCTATTTGTCTCATGATGAACAAACCACCTAAAAAGTTCAAGGTGATATCAGATTGTTTCTGCTGTCAAATGAGAGATCAAGGAGAGGTGAAGAAAAGAAGTTCATATCTGATGAGGTCTATCTGACCAAGATGTTGTATTTATAATTTACAGGGAGTGCTTTTTTTATTTTAATAAAAATGTTACATATTACTTCTAACTCTCACCAGAAAATTCTCTTAAGTTGTTTTTAAGGCAAATTATGGCAAAATTTCACACAAACGTCTACAGAGGTCAACTTCACTGTGACATCACAATGCTCTGCAAAAACACTTTCCTGTACATAATTCAACGTCATATCTCAGGAACAGAAGACTTAGTCAGATACTGAATTGGTGACACTCATCTTGGGTGTCCACCTTGAAACTGTGCTGACTGTATAGATCATCAGTGCTGTTGGGGGGAGGCCTCCATGTTTTCACAGACATGGATGTAAACTGTAACTTAATTAGTTTGCGGAGGCATACAAGGTGAGGCAGTAATTCTATTTTTTTGATTAATTGTTTAGTCTACACAACATTAAAAAACAGTGAGAACACCTGTTGCACAATTCTAGAGCCTAAAATGACTTAATTGAATGTCGCGTTTGTCCAGCCAACATTTCCAAACCCCAAAATATTCAATTTACTCTGATGTAAGACCAAGGAAAGCAGCAAATCCTCACATTTGAGAACTCAGAAATATCACATCATGGCACTTTTCCTTGAAAAAATACTAAAACAGTAATTTGATGATCAAGATAGTTGCTGGTTAATTTTCTGCTGATCGAATAATCAATTAATTGACTAATCATGCAGGGCGGCACGGTGGTTAGCACTGTCGCCTCACAGCAAGAGGGTTCCTGGTTCGATCCTGGGTGTGGGAGACCCTCTGTGCGGAGTTTGCATGTTCTCGCCGTGTCAGCGTGGGTTTTATCCGGGCACTCTGGCTTTCTCCCACAGTCCAAAGACATGCAGATTGGGGATTAGGTTAATTGGTGACTCTAAATTGTCCGTAGGTGTGAATGTGAGTGTGAATGGTTGTTTGTCTCTATGTGTCAGCCCTGCGATAATCTGGTGACCTGTCCAGGGTGTACCCTGCCTCTCGCCCAATGTCAGCTGGGATAGGCTCCAGCCCCCCCGCAACCCTCAAGAGGATAAGCGGTTAGAAAATGGATGGATGCAGCTCGAAAAGACTGTGTATTGCATCACCCATGTGCACGCCCGTGTGTATCCTGCATGCATGAGATAATTGAGAGGAAACCTTTTATAGGAAAACAGCTCTGTAGCATTACTAGAGATCAAAAACTCCACAAGATCCTTTAACCTGCTCTGTAGCAGGGTAGCTGTACAGTATACAGTGGGTTACCATGCCGATCTAACCTGATTTAAAGTGAGCGATTTTACTAAATTAGTACTGAATTAAGAACCAGTTCTGGGGGATTATCTCTGAGAAATGTAGCATTGTTTCCAGATCAGTAACCAGAGACCTACGAGAGCCCAGTGATAGGTGTCTCAGAAAAGGAGAGCACTTGTCAATTATCTATGTGTAGCCCAGTTAAAATGATGCCTGTGCTGAATGTGTCTGTTGAGCCTTGCCAGACCACAATGAGCATTGGCCATGTTAACTCAAAGAGATTGTGGACTTAAAACTAAAGAAATTATTGCTGTTAGAGCGAGACAATGCTATCCCAGATGTTATCACCTGCACATTCAAGAGGGTGTGAATGTGTGTGTGGGACCAGCAGTGTTTTTGACTGTTTAAGCACACATCTCTGTCACTCTGTCTGAATCCCTGTCTTTCTTCCTATCTGTCCATCTGTCCAGCTGATCGACCTCAGTCAGGTTTTCTTATCCACGGAAATTGAATTCCTAAGATCAGCTCTCAACCAACCAGAAGGCTCCGTTCAGGCCATCTGTGTCCCCAGTGGAGCGGTAAGACCAAAACCACTTCCCGTTGAATGAAATCCATCAGAGCATACTGTACATTAGGATGTACAGTGAAATAATATTGAAAACAAAAAGTTGTTACATACAAAGCAAAACTATGTAACAGATTTGCTGATGTCTGTGTTTTGCCATCTTTACCCTTGTCGACCCGTCACTGTTGTCTGTCTCAAATGATCTTCTCTGTCGTGTGTTTGAATACAGAAACTATTTTCAGGGAAACATTTGGAAGAACTGAAACAAACAGTTAAGACTCAGTTTGGCCAGGTAGGTTTGTTTTTCCTCTTTGTCTCTTATCTACTTACATTTTTGTGAAGTCATTATTTTTTTCAGTTTCTTGTTGTTTTGTACCAATGAATGGGATGAATGTAGCACAACAAATGAGAATAAAAATGAGAGACAACAAATGGAAAAGACCATTTCACATGGTGCGTGACTATGTGGAATGTATATTAAATGTGGTTGTTTTTGTGTATGAGCATAGTAAAAGCATAGCATTGCCCTACAGCAAACAAGACTATGTGAAGCTTACAAAGTTTATGCAATGTCAGAATATTACTTTATAATATGAATAATCAAGACTAAATAAGCTTCATATCTTCACATGGAGCAGGTCCTTTCCCAGGTAATCCACCATGTTGCGCTGCCATGTTTCTACAGTAGCCCAGAACAGACAACCAAACACTGGTTCTAGATAGGGCCTTTTGCATTGTTGTAATACCGTAAGGCCACCATAGATTCTCCTGCATGCTTGGAAAGGGAGAGGTGAGTGGAGGGGTTTTTGGTTGCAATCTGCAACTTACTGTTAGATACTACTAAATCCATCACACTAGTCTTTTACGTTATTATTTAATGAATCAAAAAGGAGAACACCTGCACACTGTTTGCACTTGCAGAAAAAGGTTAAATGTATTAGACTACAACATTTCGGTCATGGACATTCGTCAGGTAGAAACGTAGAAACGTTATTATTTAATAAAACTTTAACACCCCAAAACTCTGCCTCATCTGCATTATGTGGGTGTGGTTTGATTAGATTTGCCTGACAGTGACCAAACAACCCAACAGCGTTGCCAAAAAACAAATCGCCGAAGACTCCAAAATTATCATATTTCAAGGGAAACCATCATACACTGGGTGTTTTTAATGCACAGTAAATGACTCACAGCATATCCACTGGTTAACAAATCTGACTACAGGCTAGCATTCATTATTCAGGGTACAGGGCACTTGTGAAACACAGTTACAAAGAGTTTATAAGAGTTTATGTTTGATTGATGGTGGCTGTCTCACGAGATGTCAACAGAGATCTGGATTATTAATGACTGATCCAGTGTCAGTTCTCTGCAATTTATAAGTCTTATAATGGCACAAGAGTCATAAAGATTCATTATCTGAGAACCATGAATGTGTGTACACGTTATCATGGCAATCTATAGTTGTTAAAATAATTTGGTCTGGACCAAAGCAGTGGGCTGACAGACACTGCCATCCTTAGAGCCATGCTGCTGGTGTGGCTAAAAATAGTCAGAGTATATAAGAAGGTGACAGCAATCCACTATCACCACCATCAAGAACCCTGTCAAAACCTCTGTGGAGAGGAAGCAACACCTCTCTGACACATCCGAAACAAAAACAGAACTTTAGAAGGTTCACAGAAGTTAACTGCAGTTATTGTCTCCACCCACAGTGCTTTAACATTGTGTCTTTTTTTTCCCATGTGTGTATGTTTTGTCCCAAGGAGCTCAGCATGGTGCTGGTCAGAGCAGACGGGACATTGAAATCTCCCTTGAAGAAGCTGCTCTCTGTCTCAGCCACAGAGGAGCTGCTGCAGAGGACTGGAGCCAAACCAGGAGACCTGCTGCTGATGGCAGCTGGTTCCCTCCACACTGTGGTGAGACTTGCTGATGTCAAACTTAGATTGACGAAGGGGGAAAGTTTTACAACATACAAAGGAAAGATAATAGCGAATATAACAAGAATATACCTTAATTCATCTTCTCTGGTCTCTCCATCCCACTCTTCCTTTCTCCTGTGTCTTACACTCTTGCTCTGCTGTCAGCGCCCATTGCTGGGTAATCTTCGCCTGCAGTGTGCAGAGCTCCTGGAGTCTTATGGCGTGTCAATCCGTGACCCCTCAGTCTTCCACTTCCTGTGGGTTGTAGACTTCCCTCTATTCTTGCCCAAAGAAGACGAGCCAGAGAAGCTGGAGTCAGCCCATCATCCATTTACTGCTCCACTGCCAGAGGACACACAGTTACTCTACACAGAGCCACAGAAGGTAGTCACATAGATTCACTCTGTATCTGTGTAATCTTTGTGTTGTTTTTTTAATCACTTTTGGATGTTTATGAATAATCATATATCATGCACGAGGGATTATGGGTTGTACTGTCATTTTGCAGGTGCGTGGTCAGCACTATGACCTGGTGTTGAACGGCTGTGAGATTGGAGGAGGCTCCATCCGCATCCACAAGGCCTCAGAACAGCTTCATGTCCTGAAAAGTATCCTTAAGGTCAGTCGTTGCATATCTTGGCAGTGTCCAGCCTACCTTTGGAATTAGGTTGAATCACTTACAGGTCTTCACTGTTTTTGAAATGTGTCTGCTGCAGGAAGACCCCAGTCTTCTCTCTCACCTGCTGGAGGCCCTGGACTCAGGAGCACCACCACATGGAGGCATTGCTCTGGGTAAGGTTAACTCTACCCTTGACCACAGCAAACTTTAACAATTACTGAGCTAGTTTGCAGCAGAATGCTGCTGGCTGTCCAGGTGGTCTGGGATTAGCTGAAAGCAGAGCCAAGGACCATTGGTGGGGCTCCAGTGTTGGGTCTAGCTCTGCCTTCACTGACAACGCTGCAGCCCCCACTAGTGGTCCTGGGTGAGTATGATCTGGTCAGGTACAGATTTATCAGTGAACCACATTTCTGGTTGTTTACTGAGCATCAGACAAAATCTTTTCTATGTTACATATAAAGCTGTGTACACACATAATATCTTTCAGCTACGTCTGCTACAGTTCACAGTTTAAAAATCCAAGAGCTGCAAATTATTGAAGTGTTAGATGACAGTTATGATAGATTTTTTTTTTAGTTGTGATTAGTTGCTAAATTTCAATAGTTAATTAATTTTGCATTTCAAAACAGTTTTGAAGTCCAGTTTTGGGGGGAGATATCAGGTCAGTAGTATATGCCACATAGAAGTGGTATATATCACCTACTGTAAAAGCTGGAAACCTGTAGATTAATTTGAGGTGCAACTCAGCAATGTGTGTCGTTTTCCTAGTCATAAATGTGTAATAAACAATGCATGCAAAAAAAAAGGCATCGTTTGTGTCCAAAACTGTATGGGACTCACATATAGTGGACATGACTGTAAAGAGGAGACTCACACAATCCATCTTCTTTCAGATATCTTGAGGTGAGAGATCAAGGCACCTCTGTAAAAATGGCCATGTTGTTTTTTCCTCATCAAAATACTGGCTAGCTTTGTAGCATTAGTTAGCCCCTTCCTGAGAAGGTAGCATAACATGTTTGGTACCATTAGATTCCTAAGATCTTGTAGTTTTATAGGATATGTGTATCAGCCAGCTCACAGCCCTAAATAATACATTTAAATTAAAACTCAAAATACATAGAAAAACATGAAATGCAGCCAGTAAAACATTTTTGAATTATAGTAAAGTATTGCATATCTGTCAACACCTGCTCTATGCCTTATCCATATGACATATCTGTAATAATATCAATAGATAAGGTATCCGTTGGGCAGTAGTTCTCAGTTCAACTGATAAATCATACCCAGTAAGTAAAATATTATTATGTGTGGAACCCTACAAGTGTTAAAATATGAAATGCTATATGATATATGTAATATTTAAAACCACCACTAAAAGTGTACAATTCATGAGCTAAAAGGTGAAAATAATTATATATTTATTAAGTCATCTTATCACTCCATGATTTTCTAGGTTTGGACCGGCTTGTCTCCATTATGGTTGGGGCTCCCAGCATCCGTGACGTCATTGCCTTCCCTAAGTCATTCCGAGGCCACGACCTCATGAGCTGCGCTCCTGACTTAGTACCTGAGGAGGAGCTGAAGTCTTACCACATCTCTGTCAAATGGCCCACAGAGCAAGGAAGAGGAGGAGGAGGAGAAGAGGGGAAGTGAGGAGGTAAAGAAGGAAGAGATGAAGAGACATCAGAAGAGGGGGTGATGCCAGATCTTGGTAACCTACACAACAGAGGAAATGGCATAAGGACACAGCAACAGAGATGAGCAGACAGCCAGCAGGTGGTGTAGAGACTGTAGCTTGTGAAGACCTCTGCCAGCTGGCTGGCAAATATGAGGAGGAAGAGAGAAAATGAGGAGGAGGTGATGCTGTGGCTGCATCTCAGTACTGTTATTTTGGAATGGAAGAGAAAAGGGGAATGGATAAGCCTCACATAAGCATGCTTTATGGAAATCTGAAACATCGACTGGTTCAGCAAAGAAGAAAAGCTCAGCACCAAGTCTCAATGATAACAAATGGCTGAAGTCAAATTTTATACTGTATAGATACTGAACCTGTTATGATGGTGGTTTTGTCTCAGACGAATGCCTTATAAAATCACTCTCAAATAACAAAAATAAAATATTTCTTTGAAATACATTTTTCTATCAATGATTAAAAATTTCCTCAAATCAAAATTAGTAATATTTTAAGGACCTATAGCTCTACTGACTGAAAAGAGCTGCTTATTTTGTATTAGTTTTTTGTCACATGATGGTCCAAATGTTGTTTTAGACCTTGCTCCACCTTGATGATAATAAAACCAAACCTGTAATTGTAAAATATACAGTCCTTGGTCTGTGTAAAAGCGCATTCTAATTTTCAGCTCAAGCCATTATGAGGCTTCAGCAGTCTATGCTGGCTATATCAAGTGAGTATCTTCCAAAGTTCAAGTCTTTTTTTATTGCAGAATTTCCTCTTTATGTTTAAGATGGTGCTTTCTCTCTGGGTTATGTGGAGGAATAGTAACACAAAGAGGAAGTATTTTACAAAAAAACAATAACTAATACCATGGTATTCACAGGGTATTCTTGAGGCTATACAGAACAGGAGGTACAGGTTTAGCAACAGCAAAACAATGTGATAGATAGATAGATAGATAGATAGATAGATAGATAGATAGATAGATAGATAGATATGAGCTTACCACAACCTCTTCACCCAAGATAAGATTTAACTGTACAGAGAGGCTGAAGCAGATCTGACAGACCAGAGCCACATAGTAAACAGACAGACTGTTAGTTTAAGGACTTGGTTATCCTGTTAACCTTGCATTGGTGCATCCGTCATTTTCATTGTATCCTTTTCATATTGTGTTTGTACACACACACACACACACACACACACACACACACACACACACACACACACACACACACACAAATGATAGATAGATAGATAGATTTTTTGTGTCCATGTAATAGATTCTTATTGAAATTCTTTGTAAATAACAGGTAAAAGATCGATAACTAAAAAACTAACAAACCCTGAGTGATGACGACATCAGTGATACCCCGGAAGAGAAGTGAACAGCCCGTGACCTTATTCGCTGTGTACGTAACGTTGGAGGAAAATGACTGAACAGAGATGTGATTGTTCCGTTTTGCTTTCGACACCAGTGAACTGTTGGCTCGCTTTAACGACTTAACAGCGAGAATAAGGACCACAGTCAAGCTGTCTAACTACCGGAATGTCGTTACAATCGGAAACGACAGTCGGTTATTTAGTGAATTTCGTCAGACAGACTTCAGGTGATGCTAAACGGCCATCCAACTAACGTTAAACGAAATTAGCCCGTATGTCGGTTATTGGACAGCCTCTGTTCTTCTGCCTTTCAGCTGTTTGCTACATGACAGTCGACGTCTTTATCCGTTAATTAACGCCAGGTGTGAAGCAGTAGCTGTAACGTTAGTTGCTTTACTGGGACCCTTCGGTGGCGTTGACAGCCACGTCAGCTAACGTTAGCTTAACGCTAGTTACATCTCCACAGCCTGTGTTAGACTGCGAGCAGCTGGGCTGTTGGTTTGTGCTGTGATTCGTATTATACAAGCTAAACGCTAAGAGAAGTCTTCCAAGACAATGGCTCCTATGGGTATCCGGCTGTCACCGCTTGGTGTGGCGGTGTTCTGCCTCCTTGGAGTCGGTGTCATCTACCACCTGTACGCAGGGGTCATCTCCAACCGCCTGGCTGCTTTCAGGTCAGACGCTACTCACATTTCGATACATGATATAACGTGACACTGTCTCTCACTGTTGGTACGGTAACTGTATCTGCAAATGCAGGGCTCTGCTTGTACGTTAAACACCATTGCACCACCAGGCTCCTCTCAGTGTTTGTGAAGCTGGATGGAGAGAAGATAATATGTTTGAGTGTTTCCTTAGAGCAAGTGCCCAGTCTCTTGTATGACTGATGCTACTACATGATAATATTCTGTCATAGCTCAAGACATGTAGCTGCTTACTGTGGCTGGGGTTTGAACTGGTATAGTTTTTTAAGCACATATTGAAATGTGTCTGTTGCATTGAATATTGAATGCATCAGCCTTACTGCTGATCTCAAGCATTACCATGATATGGCTTTCAGTGGTCTATGGGGAGACACCGAGTCTTTGTAACTGTCTTACATGGCAGTGGTTTGATTGTAAGATGATGAATGAGCACACAATTTCAGCTTCATTTCAAAACACCAGGGTGTCCAAAACCTACTTCCTTATTCACCCTCCTAAAGCCGATAAGACTGACATAGTTTCATCAGGTTTGGTGTGAAGAAAGTTTTTTATTGAGTCAGTGTTGTTTTGACTTTTCTTGCTCTGTCCTTTTGTATCTGCAGACAGAGAAGAACAGTGGATCTGAGGGAGCTGCTGGCTGTCTCAGTGGAGGCTGCAGTGCTAGGTGGCACAGAGGTAAAAACATGGTTGTGTTTTTTTCCACAGCAAAATGAACAAATGTAAAAGGGGGTTTTGTAGTATTGACTTTAAACTGAGAGCAATTTCCATGCAATTCGCAACTTATAGTTTGTTTGAGCTTGCTTGTTTGATCAGGGTTTTGTAATGGATAGATTAAATTGCCTGACAGTAGTGACTTGTATAAAAGCACAAGGACGACAGATACATACCACAACTTAGCTGAAAAAGGGATCTTTATTGTTGCTTTTGAAGTCCATCTTTGCAAAAATAGTTTTTAAAAAGTCATTTTTTAGCTAATTTTGAAGTGTCAAGGACATGATTGTATATTCATTGCGTCTAATTTCCACACACTCTGGCTTGAGGCAAGGCAGGTTTATTTATATAGCATGTTCTAGCAACATAGCAATTCAGAAAGCTAGACATGAAACATCAAAAACATTTAGACATAGTGCAAAGAAAACACAATATAAAAGGACATTTAAATACATTTACAACAGTCTACAATGAGCCAAGAAAATAGAAAATAAAAACAAGTTAAGATAGAGTAAGACACATGAAATAATCATGAAAGTTACAATGAAGTGTAAGAAATTATTTAAGAAAAGGCAGCGGCAAACAAAAACATCTTCAGCCTTGATCTAAAAGAGCAGAGAATAGCAGCGGACTTGCGGGTTTCTTGGAATTTGCTCCAGATATGCGGTGCATAAAATCTGAAAGCTGCTTCTCCATGTTTAGTTTTGACTCTGGGGTCACAAGGCAGACCTGTCCCAGATGACCTGAGAGGTCTGGATGGTTCGTAATGTTGTAGAAGTTAAAATTATTGAGCTTCAATCACCTCTAACAGAGTCATGGACTGAATGTGGGAGTAGTAAGCTGTGTATTTTTAAGATGTTTCTTTATGACCAGTCAAATGTTTAGAATACTTTCCAATTTTTACAATTTTCCAGACCACATTTAGACTGAGATACTGTATCACACCAGTTCATTATTAATCTCTATAAACAGATATCCGCTCATGTATGCAGAATCTGCAGGCAACAGCACAAGATTTTGGTATCACAAACATTCTGGTTCTATCATGGTAGTTTTGACTAATTACATCTGAGCAGGCTTTGGTTGCCTACAGGTAAACAGGAGTGAATCTCTGAACCTGTCAGCTATTGTCTGTCAAGGATTTTGCTTTTTATTGGCTTTTTTCAAAATGTATCTCTGTTCACATGCAGATATCTGTTAATAGAGATTAGCTGAAATGTTGTCTGGACCTGTCTCAAGTTGCTTATCGAACAGTAAGTGGCGCACAGAAGAGGAAGTCTTGGTTCGGATATCCACTGGCTACAGCGGATCTCCTGAAATATTGGCTCTTGCCCCCAGAGGCCTAATCGTTGTCAAACGATATTCAATGGTTTCTAAGAGTGGTTGATGATGAAAGAAAATACATACATACTTGTTTTCTACTTAAGAAATAATTGACTTATGTTGACTAAAAATATTGATTTAATATCAGTCTGTAATTATTGAATAATCTGTGGCATGACTGTAGTAAAGTGTTTATAGTGTGCTCCAGAGATGACGTTTTTCTGTTGGCCGACAAGGGAAGTTAGCGTTGCCCTGGTTCCCTCATTCAAAAGCCTATGGATCTTTTCCACTGGATTTTGGATCATTACAATAAATAAACTATGTGGCAGTTTGATAAGTTTGATACCTACACATTTTGTTCAGCAAGATAGTCTTCACAAATGAACACCATTTTCATGATTTTTGAAGCCTAAATGCCACCATTAGAAGTAAAGACGTGATCAGCATCTGGGGCACAACAGTATCAACATGTGGTGATGATGAGGAGTTGTGTTTTCTTTCCTCCCTAGGTGAAGAAGGTGCGTGAAGAAAATGGCCTGAAAGAGAAGTCAAAGGGCAAGACAAGGGAGGGAGCCAATGAGCTTCTGACTATGGGTGACCTGCAGTCTCATAGAAAGATGTTTAACCTCATAAGCAACACCTTCCCTGAAGTCACGGTGAGCACAAATCACTTAAGCTGTCGGGCAGGTCTCCTTTATTCCACACATTTTTCAGTTCTTTTTACAGGCATTGCTTGTCTACTGTAGAAATTCCATTGA
Organism: Epinephelus moara; assembly: GCF_006386435.1. Taxonomy (NCBI): domain Eukaryota; kingdom Metazoa; phylum Chordata; class Actinopteri; order Perciformes; family Serranidae; genus Epinephelus; species Epinephelus moara. The sequence goes on along the minus strand of NC_065526.1, from coordinate 36,180,571 downwards.
TGTTACAGAATACCAGTACTTGTTAGGCAGATCTCAGTCACAACCAGTTCCACTGGTCTAGACAGGTCAATCACAAACTGGAAATTATCATTAAGTAGCAATAAAGCTAGAAACCACAGAAGCAAGGCTTTAATGTGATGTTAGAGGTGGACCTTTAGGAAAACTGTTGTGGTCTCATCATTCCTGTGTTTGCTTCAATCAGTTTTGAGTCAAACAGGAAATCTTATTTGTAAGATGCCTTCACATACCATTTTAAGTAAGAAATTTACCTAAGGCACAGGACTCATACTTCTGCCTGCATGTGTGTCCCTTCAGGTGAACAGTGAGGAACATGACAGCATGGTGGATAAGGCTGCAGCCTGGAGCCGGGACATTCCAGCTGACATACGAGACAAGATAGACGGCGGCAAAGACGTTCCTGCTGAGAGCGTCACTGTGTGGATCGATCCTCTAGATGCTACGCAGGAATATACAGGTGTGCATGTTACTGGAGTTAGGTCATCTTAATTTACACAGTCATTTTAGAAGACACATTGGATGTTTACCTGTCACTGAGAAACATTGTGTGCTGCTCCTCTTAAAGCAGTTTTTTTCACTAAAAAATGATTTGCTGATTTGGCTTCACAGATCAGGCTCATGGGACTGTGTAGGGTACATTGTTAAAATTGTAAAATGGTTGAGTTATGTTAAATGAAAATATCCGGTTTGGTGGGCACTGTCTTGTCTAAGGCTGGTTGTTTGTTCCATTATCTACAGAAAGATGACTCACCATGCAGGGTCCTTGGCAGCAAAGCCCCCTTTAACATTCATCCAGTTAATTTCATACAGCTGGGAGCTGCCTGCTAAAGCCAATGTTTACTCTGTCAGTGGCTGAGAGGATGTCCACACTACGCCAGTTCATTTTATAAATGCATCCTTTTCTGTCTGTTTCAGTCCTCCATCCAGACTAAAACTGTATTTTTCTTGCCAAAAAACTGAACTTGTGTGAGTGTATAAATCTTTAAACATCAGCCAAGTGTTCCAGTGTGTACAGTAGTGATGCATGAGTTTACCCATAGTCTGCGTGTCCCACAGGTTTACTCATGGGTCAGGCGTGTTGGGTAAGCTTGTTGAAAAAATATTGCGAGTTTAGGGAGGGCGGGTAATAAAGTGACAAAGCAGCATTCTGAGTACGGTATTATGACCTACAGAAACACAGTGCAATAATCCAACTTCCACCTTCTCTTCCTATCTCTCTGTCTGATACCTAGAGCAGGCAGTGTAACCAGCTGTGTCTGAAGCTGCCCAATCACACTCTATGGTGCGGCAGTAAAACTGAGATAACTTTCCATCATCTCTTATTGTCAGTCTAGTCTATCGCGCAGCTGTTCTGTTTTTATGTTAATTTTGCATCAAAAATTACGGTTAAGTCAGCCTGGCTGTCTGTCCCATTCTTTACCAGCTGTGGGCCCTTTCACTTTGGGCAGAGGGCTTCACAAAATAATAACCTGGAAATATAAGTGTGGATGCAATTTGTATTCCCACGATATAAAAGTATATATATAAAAAAATGTTACGCTTCACTACATTAGTCATTTCACTAAACAGTTTAGAGGTTAGAGTCACTTATTTTTGGTACAACCAACATAAAGGTCATTGCTTTTTATACCCCCCAAAAAATCCTCTAAGTCTCAGTGTTTCTAATTTGTAGTCTGAGTATCTTGTTTATAGATGACTTCTGAAAATTAAGTTCAAGATAATTGCAGAACAAATAGACGGTGGTAGCCTATAAAGTAATGTTAGTATTATACTATTTCTGCCAAAGGCCCCTGGGGTTGGAAACCACAGGTCCAGACACACCAAACCGACATCTACGAACTAGTGGCGACAGAGACCGACTGTTGCGTCGCCTCACGTCGCTTATGTCTCAGCCAAAAAGTTGCACATGAGCACACCACAAAGACTACAGCTGATGGTCAACTAGCACGTACATTCTGCGCCTGCTTGAGAGGAAATAACTCTTCATACCAGCAGAAGATGGTAGTCTGTATTTGACATTCCAAAAGGGAAAGTGGAAAACCAACAGGACAGATTCAAGATGCTAGTTAGCAAGTGCGGACAATAACAACACAACCCGATGTTGAAGCAATAACACAAACAATTATCGTTTCTGCTTAAGAGCTCAGTGGCTAAAAAAATATCCTATTTCATATAACAAGTTTGTTTGATCCCACACACTTTTAAGTTGTTTCCTCACTTCCATTTTTTCATCTTTTGCACTGAGCTGAACTGCCAATGAGAGGGATTCACCCACTGATAGGCTCTACCACTGATTTAGCATGCTGAAAACAGCTGCAGGTCACACTGCAAAACTAGGTCGACAGGTACTCATCAGCGGTCTACCATCGGCTTGGTGTATCAGGGTCCCTGGAGAAACTAACTGGTAGTTGTTTTAAGTGTATGGGAGAGTTTTCTAATTAGTGTTTACCTATTAAATCCCCAGCTGGATAGGAAGTTCTTTCAAACAGCAGTCCAGTGTTTATTTGCTATTAATAAGAACGTAAAGGTTTACAAAACACAAATATGCACAGATAGGACACTTACCTCTGTATCTTCTGTTCTCTCCACTGGTCTCCTCTATTCATTCTTCATTTTCCCTGCTCCCACCCATATCCTGTAACCTCTTTTCCGTTCTCCTCATCTCCCTCTCTCTTTACCATCTCTCCTATCTTTGTCCATCTCTCTCCCCAACTCTGCCCTCTGTGTTTATCTGCTGATCTCCCTCTCCACAGAGAATCTACCGCAGTATGTGACCACAATGGTATGTGTGGCTGTAGATGGTAAACCAGTCATCGGGGTCATACACCAGCCATTTACTGGGTTCACTGGTAAGAGTGTGTGTGTGCCTCCACAACTTGGTTCTGTCTGTCAATCAAGATGTCTCTGCCTTTACATGGTTAGATGAATGGTGCCTGTTTGGATAAAAATCTCACATTTTACTGAAATAAATGTATTTTTCTCTCTTTTGCGACAATCACTTAACTTAAGGCTTTCCTTTAACCTTGGCATGAAGGAGTTCTGCTACATTGCCATTTCAGGGGAAAAAGCTGTAAAATTTGCTTTCTGTTCTGGTTCAGAAGTTGGCCAAAAAAAAAAAATGTTTTGAACTTCTTCCTCCTCTGTAACACTCCATTCCCTTTGTCTCTGTCTCCCTCCTGTCTCCCCCAGCCTGGGCGTTTGTAGGTCAGGCGTCAAACATGCGTCCCCGGTCAGCCTACAGTATCAGCCCTCCAAAGGTGATTGTGTCACGTTCCCACTCTGGAAAAGTTAAAAGTTTTGTTCAGGATGCTTTTGGAAACAGCACAACAGTCATAGGAGCAGGTGGAGCAGGTGTGTAGAGAATTCTGAAGTATTGCATGTGCAGACTAAGTTCAAAGGCTATATCTGCAACTATGATATCAATTGCGGTTTATGCAAAATATAATCTTCATTCGTAGGACCAGATATCAGCATAACGTGCATCTCATTCTCATTCTGGGTTTTTTTTTAGGATATAAGGTCCTGTCGCTTTTGGAGATGCCTTCCAGTGAAACAGCTCCTATGGAACAGGCAGACATTTACATCCACGTCACATATATTAAAAAGTGGGACATCTGCGCTGGTGCGGCAATACTGAATGCACTGGGTAATGTAATATTTTCCATTGTGTCGTTTTCTTTTCAGTTTTAAAATTCTATTTAGATTTTCCTACTTTTGTGGTTCAGTGGATTACATTCTGAATCAGTTGTTGGCAAATCCTGATTGGTACATGGAAGAATGTGTCATCAGGTTTTTCCAACTGACCCTCGCCTGCTTCAAACCAGTGAGAAGAACACTGAGAAAAACACAAATCTCTCACAAAATAATCACAACTGCTCTGACTTTTGCAAAAAATTGTGTGTTTATGTAGGAACCCATCACTCATAGGGCCTTTTAATCTTTATTTATTCTGCTAAATGCTTGTGCAGCATCTGTGTTACCTACACAAATATGATATCTTACACCACACATCATCCACTCATAAAGAGAGATGTGCTAAAATGCAGCAGGATAACAATTCTACTTTAAAGGAGATTAAATACATTTTAAGGCCCCACTCCAGTCAGTGTAACTCCCTGTTTTTTTTTATCAAACAGAGAATTGTTTGTTTTTGTTTTGGTTTTTTTTCCTAGTCAGTGCACTGTGCAGTGTACTTCTTGGGGGCATCTTGGTCCCCAGATTTTGCTGCTAAGTGAGTGTTCTTGACTTTCACACTAATAAAAAATAAAACGGCACACAAGAGGAGAAACCTTCTGGTGCAAGGCTCTGAGATAACATTATCTTTTCTCTTCTACTTGGATGTGGCAATGTTACAGCTCACAGATACTTAATACGACACCATCCTTGGCTTTTGTTTGATATCTAGTGGCAAAAAATGTTGTTGCGCATTTCTGATCTGTCGTCAGCGCCGTTAGCTTGTTTGCTATAACATGAATGCTGCTGTTACACTGAACGTCTGCTGTGCCCTGTTCAAACTTTACAACTTCATATGGGAAAAAACGAATCATGGAATATTCGTATTAAATGGTCAAATCTGATACAACTGACATAATTCTGAGTCAGGCAAAGCCCTAAATGTTAGTGTCTGAATACCTTGAGTTATCGTGATAGCAACTTATCAGGACAACCAGAAGAAAAACTGTGCCTTTGATTGCATTTCCACCAAACTTCAGATGACTAGTAAATTGTCTTGATATGTGTACACAGCTACAAGCTAGCTTGCACATCAGCCCTCAGCCGTGGACAGCAGCCACTTTAAGAAATGCTTTGCTTTTTGGGGTAATGCTCTTGCAGGTCGGTGTTTGTCAGGGTGGTTATTGCGCAGTGGTGGGAATGTGGGTAGTGCACTGTACTGATGACATGTAATCACTGTGATTGTAGGAGGCCACATGACAACCGTGAAGGGAGAGGACATCGACTACAGTGGAACACCAGTCAACAAAGGAGGACTGGTGGCCAGTGTTGGTGTGGACCATAAGGCCATACTGGAGAAGCTACCAAACTTGGAACCTGAAAAGCACTGAGAGAAACAAACACAGAGCCATTGGTAGTTTGGTCAGGTTGTGGTAAGGGCAACATGTGGCAGCCCTTTTCTATAACTGAGAATGTGCTGCGAATATAACCAGGCCCGTATGATTTCATCATCGTGGGACATCAAACATCCGCCACTCAGATGGATTGGAGTCACCGGCACAGGCCACTGAGCAGGACTGTGGAACCAACATGGCTGCCACTGGAAACTGCAACGGCTGACACAATGGCTCTGAACGCACAGTCCTGTACATGCATACATACGTGCAGCTAGGAGAAATGGTACACCTTCCTCTTCATGTGCATATATACACAAACACATGCTCACAGTGAACACTGGACAGCCGCCCTCCCCAAGTCCCTGCACCTTCAGACGCTCTAATGACTCTAATGTGAAATGTTAAACTGAGGAGCACAATGCTGAACATAACAGCAGAACCAATGGAGTGACTGAGTCGATTATGTTTCATTATTTGGTCCCATCGTCATCACATGAGATTCCAATGAAAACACAAGAGTAGGAAACACCATGTATTCCTCACATGCACAGTTTCATTCACATCAGCTGAGGTCAGTTAGTGGATCAACAAGCTATCAGGATCAGGAAACTCACCTGACAGGAAACAATGAGCCTCAGTGCCCTAAAAAACATAAATATGGGATTACTGCTCACTGGATTCATCAACAGACCATTTGTTCACCAGCACCGTTATACCGCAACAATTCACGTCACACAGTCTCAAAGTGGTCTGCTGCTTTAAAGTTGTTAGCTGAGGCAGCAACAAGAGCTTTTCAAATTTGGATTGGCAATCAACACTACAACCATGAGTGTCGGCTCCGCCAGAAGACATTTACCCCACATAAGTCACAGAAATGTTTTATTTGTTGGCCTGCCCACGCTGTAGATACAGGTCTGTCAAACTCTGGGTCAGGACCAGTGTAGTATTTTTTTTTAAAGAGCCTGGGCTCCAGTATAAATGCATTGATTTGATCTTCCCTCATCCTTGTTTACCCTCACCCTCTTGTTTTGAGAGATTTTTGAAGTAGTCCCATCTCAGTTAGCAGAAAACTTTACCAAGCAAAACTCAAGAGGGAAAGTTCCACTTTTAGAGAGTAACAACCACAAATTTTAATGTTGGTTAGTTGACATGAGTCTGAGAAAGTGTTTGCAAAAAAGGTGAACTGCTAAGATTGGCTGAACAAGTCCAACTCAAACAATAGTAAATTAATGGTAGACTACATTATTTCTCAAGTCACGGCAAGGGCTGGAAGGGATTAGATTTACTAAGTTATTCATTTCACTGAACTATGTTACAGCCAAAAAGGCAGAAAAGTGTGATGGTCACTGGGGACCTTTTGAAGCAAAAGTAGTTCATTTTGTCTTTTTTTTTCTAGGAAAGATTTTGGGATGATTATACCTATTCTCAGGTTTGGGTGTGGGATTGTGATACCTACCAAGTCTATCAAGAGTAGAAGCAGCAAAGTTGAAGGGATGCTTAATGTCTGGCAGTGAGTGCAGAGATGGAGATGGAAGATGAAAAGTGATAGAAAAGTGTTTAATGAACCTAAAAGATTCTGTATGTGACATTCAGAGCATTAATGTAGCATCAAACAACTATTTTCTTTGTAAAGATATAGTGGAGTATTGGTGTCCTGAACAGAGAATGAAGTCACACTCCATGTGTGTGTGTTGTAATCCCAGCTCTGCTCATTGTTGTGCTAGACAGTCCAGCGGGGTGTGCGCATGTGAGTCCCTGTGTGTGTATCTCACTGGCTAGCTAAGTGCCAGCGCTATGCACTGTGTTCATACTTCAACTACCACTGATGATGCCATCCAAACCCACAGTGGCAGAACAGTGTTTTTGTGTAGTGCCCACCCTCCAGTTGTCCTAATTGACTAAAAGATAATAGACGAAGCTACTGATTGACACCCATTGGTTTGTGTACTCCTGTTTTGAAGCCCAGAGTTCAGCATTTCAGCTGTCGCCATCTTGTTTTTTTAGAGCCAGAAGTGACCATATTTGTGTGAGAGGATGGAGCTGTGGAGAAGCAAGGGATGGATCTGAGAAGCCGAGGAAACTATCAACAGATCATCCCTTAATTATGCTTAACTTCAAGTCTTATTAATATATAGTTATATAAAAAGTCACCCCTCATACAGTTGGCATGAAGGGAGAGATTAGCTATAGAGACTAAAACTGTTTATTGTACCAGGCTGGACCTTCTGGAACCAGCCTCAAGTGGCCGTTCAAAGAACGGAAATTTTTGGCACTTCTGTGTTGGCTTCATTTCTCAGACTGTCAGTCATAGTTATGCTCTGAATGTCACATACAGCCCCGTAACCCTGAGCAGAGGGTCAGTCAGAATAACTTAAAACATGTGCAAACATGTTTTTATCTTCCTCAACATCCTGTAAATGCTTGCAATGAGCTGGGCTGATCTGAAGTCATTAAGCACCTTCCCAGTCTGTTTCTCCACACATCATCACCTCTCCAGTCCAAAAACACTATTGGTTGGACTGTTGCATGTCTCAGTGAGTTAAGAGCAGGGGATCAGCTCTCAGGCTGATGATTGGATGTGTTTGCCGCTGATGAGAACAGTGTATAAAAACAAGTCCCAATATGTACAGTCACATTCAGGACTTAAACACTGACCAATTGCCACATGGGCAATTGGTCATTATAGAAGAAAAGCATTTGTGTTTCAGTGGTGTTATGTCACCATATGGAAGTTTAAAAAAAAAAACAAGACTAACCATAGCTGGATCAGAACATTTCCTCCTCACTGTTTGCAAACCATTTCTGTTACTTGATACTGTGCTGTGCACTATCAAATACTGCAGATTTCATTGATGTAAAAGTGATACCCTGGTACTAGTCATATTTTGTTGAAGACTGGACTGTACGCTGTGTCGGACATGTGCTTGCATGGTTTTATATTCTGATTAACCTTTTGAACACTTTTCACCCTCACTGGCTCTATCAATCCCTATTTCTGTGGACTACTGTAGGTCTTTCTGTACTGTCTGATGTAAGCTCATGTCAGTGTCTTGAAGAAGATAGACTTACAAGTGACCTGTTTAATGTTCAGTTTGTCTCAGCAGCGTTTGTATGATAACCTTGTATAGATAGAACATGTGTATAGAGGTTAAGAGTTAAATGTTTATTCAACATGTATTGCTCAGACTGAAGATAATAGGTGACGACTAGGAGTAGCCATTAGCAGGTTCAGCGCCTATTCTGGATGGTGTTATGCTCGACTCAAGGAGACAACAGGACACAGCTTTCGGTCTCAAAGCCCGAGCTGTTGCACCTACAGGAGGTCGGGCCTTCAAGTGCTACATTTCAGTTTTATGATTCGAGTGCCTTTGATCGTTGTCCTAAGATGAAAGTGTTAGCCACAGCACTCAACATGATTTCTGTAGATGTTGCTATGGTAACGATGGATAATATGCAAGGGTAATGCTGCAATACCAATTTAAATGGTATTGCAGTGACATGGAAATCACATGGGTAATATAGTTTTGTTGGGGTGGAGATATGAGTGATGTACATTCTCTCAGTCTGGGATTATGCTGCTTGTGTGCTGTTAGAAAGAAGTGGTTGAGTACAAATCAGAGTTATGGATTAAAGGGGAACTCCATTAATTTTACATAATATGAAGTCATAGTGTGTTTACAGGTGTTGGGGAGTACTACTGCATATTTGAAAAATGTTGAATAAAGCCTTTTGTGGCTCCAGAGGGAGCTGTGTGTGAAATCTGATAAATGTCATCAGGTGTTGTCATGTAAGTCAGTCTCAGTTGAAGCTGAGGAGTACGTGTTTGAAAATGAAAAAAAGAAATCTGGGGGTGTGGATTTATAAAGACATGAGTGTACCAGACCTCTGTATCCCACTTTTCATCTCTGCTGGAGGCTGGATTTTTGAGGCTATATTAGCTGCTACCAGCGTAACACACCTGGAACTCACATTGAACTGTCGATCGCCAAGTAGCATTGTGGGTAAAGTAGGCAGCAGGTTTTGCATGGAATAATAAAAGCAATAACTCTGCTGTCTTTATAGTAAAAGGGGCACTATGTGTTTTCACTTTACAAACCTGAAAAGTGTTTTAAAAGTAGAAGTTAGCAGCTCCTTTAAGGGAAACTTTAATATTTTCCCATGTTTTTGTGTCGACGTGACTTGTGGAGACAATGATGTTTGAAATTGAAACAGAAACAAAATAAAACTCACAAAAAACATTCAGGTTTGTCTTTACACTGTTCCAACAATCACCATCTCTAGTTTGATTGAAATAAATCTTTAATTGACCCAATTAGGTGTGACAGTAGTCAATAGAGGTTTTGGAGCTGTTTCTGGTGTAACAAAAAGGATCGTACTGTTCAACAAAAAGACATAGTGTTGCATAATGTTGTCAGACATTTATAATAACAGGCAAAAACAAGCACTTTTAGAGGACGCACATTGAGGGTGCCCCTAGTGGTTTCATTTTTGCCCATATTGTAGCTGTCGGTTGCAGCCCTCTTGCTCAACACTGGACCATTCGTGTTTATGCATGGTTGTGTCGGCCACCATAGTCTCATCATAATGTTATACAATAACAATAACATACAATAACATTTTTCTGGCCATTATTCAACATCATATCTCAGTAACAGAGGGGGAGACACCTGGTCAGATACTGAGTTGGTGACACTCATCTGTGGTGTCCTGTGCTGATTGTATAGATCTTCACAGTCTCGCCACCAGACAATCAGAGATCTCCGCCTTCTGATCGTTTAGTTAAGCAAAGCGTCTAAAGACTGACTTGTGAGTCTAGGCCACTCCTGTCATGGAATCCAAATGTCATCCACACTGCGTAAGGTGGCAGAGGGAAATGAGCTGCAGTACGATTTTCAACCACATGATGGAGTCAATGGACTGGTGGCGCTCTGTCCACTTGAGCAGGACACATGTCGGGGAATGCAAGAAAAAAAACAAAAAAATGAAAATAAAAAAATGTCATTAGGTAAGATCCGACAGTGTGGAGTGTTGAGAGAAACAAGAGGGCATTAAGTATTATGTGCACTTTGACTTATTAAGGACTATATTGGGAAATTCACATGTCACAGCAGCTCAAAGCACAGACAGAAAAAGGAGGGTGACAATGTTACTTGAATAAGAAAATTAAAGATTAAAAATTATAAAATATGTGTAAACAGTATAGGATATATATATATACATATATATATATATATATATATATATATATATAAGTTATATACTAAATTGAATGCACTAAATTGAATTGCTGTACACACAAGACTATTTACAATATATACACAGTATAATAAAGATATGGGATATTGCACAGGGTATGTATATTGCACAGGGTCTTAGCAGCGATGGTTTAAAACAGTGTAATGCAGCAGACATGACAGTGCTACATTACATCGGATGTTGACATTGCATCTTATGTGGCATTACCATAGACTATATGAAAATGAGCATTTCCCATCACAGGGATGTGCTCTGGAGGCAGTATTACTGGCATTCAGCGGTTCCATGGTGTAATGGTTAGCACTCTGGACTCTGAATCCAGCGATCCGAGTTCAAATCTCGGTGGAACCTAACATTTTGAGAGTCAATATGAAAACCTTCTATCACAACTACCATGGTTTACAACTGAAATTACACAACGTCAATCATTCAGATCAGTCGTAACAGTGCAAATTAATTAGAATTCATTGTAGTCGGAGAACTACAATAGAAGAGGAGGGGAACAATAAGGAAATGGTTCTTAATAAGGGAGTAAGCAGTGTGTCCGGTACACAGGCAGACACTGAGAATTTAATGCATTTTAGCATATTATTGATGATGACATTTGTTATCTGTGAAGTAAGCAGGGGAAATGTAAAATGTAAAATCCTGTTTCTATTGACAGTGCCATGTGTGCAATGAGGAGGTGCTCCGCGACCGTTTATCCGAAGCTTTTACTATTTACACCAGTTCCAGTCGAGCCTCGTTGGGACGTGGTTTTTAGACGAAATTCGCAGTAAAGTGTCGTTCAGACGGTTAAACCGGGTTATCTGTTTGCTGTACCAACATTCTTAGAATTTAACTGCAGGTATTGTGCGCGGTGCCGTTCAGTTTACGGGTCGGGGGGGAGGTGGGGGGGGTTGGGGATTATTTAGAGCTCGGCATAACACCGGAAGTGTCACAGTTTGAGACGGAAGCGGAAGCACGTACCGATGTGTTTAGCATAACGTGTGGAGAAGTTTTAACGTTGTAAATTTTCCTAACTCTTAACACCAGCGAACCCCTCTGTTGTTTTATCTCTGGTCCAGATTCAAGATGTTTAACAGACAGACGAGCCTGTGGATGGGTGATGTATGTCTGAAATCTCTATGTCTTTCAGTGTGTGGACGCTAGCTTAGCTACGCTTGCTAGCTGTTAGCGCGGTTATGCTAAGTTAGCCTGCATATTTGACCACGTTGTAAAACTTTAGCCCAAACTCTGTTGTAAGGTACTTAGGTACACCTTGGCGTAACACAGTCATAAACACAAGTAATATTATTTTACATTGGTGGTCAAATGATTCACCAAATACCCCTTTAACTCCATCGTTGCCTTCACCTTGAAGCAGGCGTTAGCTAACTTGGTACAAGCTCACGGCAGTCGTTCATTGATATGCAGAATTGAACCCAGCGATGCATTCACGTTGGGTGTTATGATGGCCTTTGCATTTGGGCTCTCTTTTATGGGTTTTGAGACCCCTTAATCAAATAGTCGTCGTCAATGGTAATAGTCAACGCTTACACATGTGTAACAATTTAAAACGTTTCCCGAAGAAAAGAGTTTGTTGTTACTTATCGTAATGAATTGTACTGAATTTTTCTTAAGCAGTTTTTCTAAAATACTTTAAAGCTGATTGTGTAGCATCAACAAGAAGGACCCAGTAACCACGCTGTAACAATCTTATACATTAAATACAGCTTTTACAATTTAGATATGTGCACATACTTCAGTACTATTATGAACAAAGGTATTGGCTGCAAGTGAATGTGACGCATGTAAAACTTTCTTCTTTCTTAGTTGGACCCATACATGGATGAGAACTTCATCAAGCAGGCATTTAGTGCTATGGGAGAATCACCGTTTGGAGTCAAGATCATCACTCACAGGATAACAGGGTAGGATATACACAACACTTTATACCATACACAATCCCTGTGATAGGTATATGAAGAACCTATGAACTGTTAGAAAATTAGATGTGCTGAAGTTTTCCCATAGAAAACGTGTTAAAAAGTGTTAACCCAAGGGCTTCAGATCAACCTTTTGACAACGGTTGAACTGGTGCGCCTAACTTCTTAATTTAGGTGCACCAGCAATTAATATTGGTGCATGTAGCACTGGTGTTACAGAAGCCCTTTTTACATAGAGATCACCCTATAGGGCCTCTACAAGGTCCCTCCTTAATGCCACCTTTGCATTTTTACACAGAACCAAATAACTGCAGTATCATGTGGCTCCTGTGCATGATTATAGATAGCATGCTGACATTGTAAAATCAAAAGAGGCGTGATGTTTAACACAACAGCATTGGCCTCTAGTGTGACATATAATATACGTGTTGGCAGTGCTTCATAAACAATGACATGAATGGCATCAATTCCTAATTATTCTGTCCTCATGTGCAGTGGTTCAGCAGGATACTGCTTTGTGGAGCTGGCAGATGAAGCGAGTGTCGACCGCTGTGTCCAAAGACTGAATGGAAAACTGGTTCCTGGATCAAACCCGGTCAGTTTTATGGTGTAATTTCAAAATGCTTACTCAAATCTTTTATGCATTCCTTACTGCAATAAATATGATCATTGTTTCTCTATAAATATATTATTGACAATTTAATACTGCCTTCCTTTTTTCCCCCAGTATTAGACTTATGTTATCGAGCAGTATTTAATTGTTGATCTGACTGTGGATAGTGGAGCTCCACTAGTCTTGGTCCTCCTTTGTTATAACAGTAACTCAGTAGTGATTAGCTAAATGAGTCAATAAAATATGAGGTTGTAAGTTTGCTCTGTAAACACACCAGAATTCTTGTTAATACAACAGATCTGTTCGATTTGCTGTTTGTGTTAATTTCATGATCACCATTGTGCTTCCCCAGTGAATTAAAACCAAGCGTTTACAAAGAAGCAATGCAAGATACCAGTTACAGATAAGATACTAAGTGAAACTATTTACTATATTGGCTGCAGTGACAGCAAGTGTACTTAAGGGTCTCGGGATGTAAAACAAAAAAAAGTCATGCCAGCCTGAAAATGTCTCTACAGTCTCAAGTGGTGTGTAAAATTGCGAGCTTCAGCCGCTTGCTTCTGCATTTGATATTTTAATGGCTCCTGTGAGCTGGCCAAGCTACTGGGCTCCCCTGTCTGCCAGCCTGTACCTGCTGCTGAAGGTGGCTGAGAGGCTGCTTGTACATGAATGTACTTTTGTTTGAAGCTGGTGAATAGAGTCTCTGGTAGGAACTAACTGAGGAATGGGCTAAAGGCTGGTCTGGGTGGTGGAGGTATGTAAACCCAAATAACAACAACCATAATAACTCCACTCTTTATTTCCAGCAATATCAGTGCTATACTACACATCTCTGGTGTTTGAGGTTGGCTTAGTGTCTGTGTTTTCTCTCTCCCTGTGCAGCCCCGGAAGTTTAAGCTAAACTATGCCACCTACGGCAAACGGCCAGAGGCAGGGTAAGATACCATTCACATTGAACTTTTTCATGTTACTGTTTGAGTCCAAAGTTATGTTAAAGGGTACCTATTTGCTCTTTTTATGTTCATAATTGTATTTTGGCTTTCTACTAGAATATGTTTTACATGCCTTAGTGTTCAAAAACACCTTATTTTCCTCATACTGTCTCTGGAACACCTGCCTTCACTCTCTGTCTGTGCCCTTTTAGTGCCTGTGTCTTTAAGCCCTCCCTTTTGAAAAAGCCCAATCTGCACTGACTGATCAGCATTTCCAGGCCCTCTGTATCTTGGCATCTCTGCACCATCACAGCAGCCTAGTTAAATTATCAATAAAAGTTTCTTAACCAAAATCTTTACAATCAGAAGTGTTACAACAGGAATGCGATCAGAATTCAGGAAGAAATTCATAACATCAACCACAGAGGTTACATGTTTCCCTGACGTTAGCATGTAGCTACATGTAGTGGTGTACTTGCAGCAGGAGAATTACTATAACATAGTAACATATAGCTGCACTTTCAACTGTGAAAAATCACCAAAAAAACTTCTAAAACAAAATCTTGATGACTGGACATTTTCCAGCATGAATATGATCTCAGATCAGGGAGATATTAACAACACTTGCAATGAAGATTACATGTTTCCCTGATGTTAACATGTGGGAGTGTAGGCTACGTGATGTAAACACTTTAGGTAGCCTGGAGCGTATGATCACATAAAGAAATTTGTCATGAGCTGATGTCATATTGTAGCCAAAGTAGAAAAAAAGTGCTATAAACAGAGTATTCAAAAAGGTCAGAGGCCCAAGGTTTTTGGTCACAGAGATTACTTATAAAAACGTTTACCTCATTATTTGAAACATTGGCCATGTTTAATATGAACATCCTAGATGTAACACTATATATTTGACAGAAAATAGGGAAAAGCATAATAGGTCCCCTTTTTATACTTTTTTCTAAGTCCACCAATCAGCTATTCCTATGACCTGATATTTAACCTGAGAGGACATTTCAACAAAGTGAATTAACTTACTCCTTAATGAAATACTTGAAATGTTCTTTCACATTCTGTAGAATACGGGAACATCTGAGAACTGGTGAGATTAATTAACTACGTTTTGTTTTGTTTTTTGTTTTTCCAAATGTCAGGCTTACTCATTGTGTTAATGTTAAGGATAAGACAAAATTTTATCTTCTAGTATTTGGTGGTTTTGTTTCTTGTGTTTTGTCAAATGGTCCCCTGTGAGTCCGATAATGTTACAAGAGTGCAATACTCTCAATCTTATAACACCAGGCTGAAAAGCAGTGTTTCACTGCCCTCTGCTGTTGAAAGTTTCATGTCTGTTTACTTCTGACCACAGCCAGCTGAGCACGGTTACATGCGCACAATAATCAGATAACTGGGAATAATCAGGTAATGGTAATAATAATCAGATAACTGGGAATAATCAGGTAATGGTAATAATCTGATTTGACGCGTTTACGTGCACTTCAATAATCTGATAATCAGAAAAACCTGGTTTACATGATTCAGTCCTTCAGTTGGATTTCTCCCCAAGTACATGACATAAAACTCAAACTTCCTGTTACAGTAGGTACTCATATCCTTGAAAAACCTCGAAGTACACAAGTCATATATTTGCAAAATAAAGCACTCATCATGCTGACAGCTTATATTCTTACAGTACTGTTTGTTGTTATCATTAACAAATACATGTGAGCATTCTAATGTGTAGTTTATCAATGTGGAGCCAATTTTACATACTTTGGGTAGATTTGGAGTAAAAGTACTGCAAAGTGCAATATACAAGTTTATTGTATATAAATTTGTCACACAAAGTGCATAACATATAAGTAATATAAAATAAAAGTGACAATTTAAACACTGAGAATATAAAAATATACTATTTTATGTAAAATCTTTATCTGAAAGGAAACAAAAGCTGTCAGATTAATGTAGTGGAGTAGAAAGTACAATATTTCCCTCTAAAATGTATGGAGTGGGAGTATAAAATAGCAAAACCCAAAAGAAACCGGATTAAAGGGTATACATGCACTGAATAAAAGAAACCGGATTAAAGGGTATACATGCACTGAATAATCTGACTATTGGGGAAAAAGCTGGATGTGTTTATCTGATTTCTCATAATCAGATAATGGCTTTTATCTGATAAAGCCTATCGGATTATACTGTTTACATGACCACTTGAATAGTCAGGTAACTCCAGAAATCAGATAATGATCGGTTTATTAGTGTGCATGTAAACGCGCTCACTGATGGGGACTTCATGGGGGTGTTAAGATGCTCTTTGATAACTTTTTATTACTCTTTAGTCACAGTTTGCTTAAAAAATATTGCTAGACTACAGAATCTTGGAAAATGATAAAACAATATGATAATATTGTCATGTTGGATTTACAATAATATATTGTAATTCCCCAGGCTCCCACTTACCACTCAGTATTAAAAAATGCAGTAACAAAATATGTTTATAGAAATTCTGACACTGCACCAAACTCATTTAATTTTAGTGTGTTCGAAAGTTGATATTTGGGCTACATCTTCAGATAAACAGGAAAGGGATGGGATAGGACAGGTTTCAGGGGAACTGTATGATTATTCTCACTTAAAGTCAAAACAGAATCATGTATACCTAAGTTGCATCTCTGCTTCCAGTTTGAAGGTATGCTGGGCTAGAGGTTAGCTTTTTTAATCTTATGGATGTTTGTGGTGGGATTAAGTAGCATGTCCTTTCAAGAGTGCATGTTGTTAATATTGGTTATAGTATGTGAAGCTTCAGACCAAGGAAATTTCCCATTAATTTCTCTGGTTTTAATTAAAGAGGAAAAACAGACCCAGCTGTCCTGTTCATACTTGGTGGGTATTGGTGTATAAGGAGTATGTGATCAAAGTTTCTGTCTCTCTCAGGCCGGAGTTCTCAGTGTTTGTGGGCGACTTGGCTTCTGAGGTGGATGACTTCCAACTACACCAAGTTTTTAAGAAGTATCTTTCCTGCAAGGGAGCCAAAGTTGTCACTGACCAGTATGGATACTCCAGGTATGTCAGCTCATAGAGTTGGACCCAACAGCAACATAGCTTTAGAAATGTTCAGTCAGTTTGACTACAAATGATTTCTTGAACTACACATTGTTTCCTTGGTGTGTTGTATAATTTCCTGGTTTGAATATTATTGTAATAAATATACAATAATATAAAAATGTTTCTTGTGGTGTAGTTGTTTAAAAGCAGTGCTATGGACGTTGACCACCATCTTCATCTATTTTCGAACAAAAGGCTGAAGAAATGTTTACTTGCCGTCTTATGCTAAAACTATTGTTTTCCCCATATAGGCTAAGCAAGAGCAACTCACAATTCAAGTGATGCTACCTCATGTTAAAAGTAAAACAACAAGTTTCAGTTCTACCATAATAATACCCATTATATTCTGTTTCTCATTATAAGTGGCCATTAAATGCCAAGTATGGAGTGTGTGTTGGTGTGGAGAGGAGGTGTAACTGTTTTTCACCTGCAGAGGTTACGGCTTTGTCAAGTTTGGGGAAGAGAGCGAGCAGAAGAAAGCGATTGAAGAGTGCCAGGGTACGATGCTGGGGGGAAAGCCGCTCAGACTCAGTGTTGCTGTAGCAAAGAGGTAAGACACTGACCAGGGTACGTGGTGGCTTCCTGCAATGCTATGATTCTGTGGTTGTTATTCAAGAACCTTGGTGGTCATGAAGTGTTCCTATTTCCCCTGCATGTCGCCCCTTTTACACTGCCTTTTCAAGATGGGAATTTCATGCTGTTATGCCACCTTGTTCTATATAAAAGGTATAATCATGGAATGGGGGACAGATGTCTTGCCTTTAAGCCAGCAGCTGAGGTAGTAACAGCATTGAAACAATGTCTTTATAAACGGGACAGTCGGCAGGATGGGATCATGAGCAATACAGTAGTAACGTTTTGACAATGGGTAATACAAGATTTAAAAAGTAGCTGCAGCAGAAAATGGCTGCACCAGCACATAAAGCATATATAAACAAGTTGGAAACACAAAATTTGCTTTGTACCTTGTCCACTTTTGTGTCTGGATCAGCAGTAGACTGACCTGGCACAGGTGGCTGCCATCTTGTTTTTACATCAATTAGTGTATTGTGCTTTTCCATCCACTAGATGGTGCATAAAAGTGTCCACGGACAAGGACAACAAGTCTAAGTTAAGCAGAGTGAAGTATAAGGTGCAGCAATCCCAAAATGTAATGTCTTTATATGAGGTCAGAATTTGTTTTGAATTGTAATTGACTAACTGATGATGACAGTCAAAGGGGTGCACATACTTCTGCATAACCTACGTTATCTTTTAAATTAATCTTGAATCAAAGACCTGAGCATATATAAAGTGCCCTTCACTCATCTCTTCAGATAATAATGCAATTTTGTTGTCTTTCTTGTGTTACAGTCAGAAGATGAGCAGCTACCACGGCGGCCAAGGCCAGAATTACCATAGCAACTACAACCAAACCCAGTCCGGTTACTATGGCAACCATGGCAACGGGGGTCAGGGTTACTACTCTCAGTGGGGTGGTTACGACCAGTACAGTGGCTACAACAGCAGCTATAACACCGGCTATAACACCGGCTACAACACTGGCTACAATTATAACTATGGACCCTATGGATACCCACCACCTGGCCACATGATGCCACCACCTCCCATGGGGATGCCACCCACTGACATGTCAGGAGCTGTAGAGGTGAGGGAAATACTTTGACATGCTTAAAAGAATTGATTGAAGGCTTTTTATTTGTGATCAGTACAGAGATGTTAAGTGAGTACAAAGAGTTTGAGTAATGGCAAGCAGGCAGCCTCCACTAGTGAAGATAAAGGCCACTTTGTTACATCTCCAAAATGGACTTGTTTACATGCTTGGCCTCGTTATCCACCAACTTGTCACCAATACAACAAAGAGTCCACTCAGTCTTGTTCACAGTGACACACGTGTGTGAAACTGTCAACATCGCAATGAGGGTAAAAAGATGACCAGGATCAGCTCTTGTTGGCAACAAGTAGCCCTGATTAATATGCTGAATGGGTAGGGTTAGGCTCAAAACACCTTCCACATTTAAAGGGATAGTGCACCCAAAAATGAAAATTCAGCCATTATCTACTCACCTATATCCCGACAGAGGCCCTGGTGAAGTTTTAGAGTCCTCACATCCCTTGCAGAGATTGACGGGGGGATCGGGCAGCACACCTAATGGCAGACGGCGCCCCAGACTAACGTCCAAGAACACAAAATTGAATCCACAAAGTATCTCCATACTGTTCATCCGTAGTGATCCAAATGTGCTGCAGCCGCGACATAAAAAGTTGTTT
>NC_065526.1:36129483-36161163 GCF_006386435.1 Epinephelus moara | reverse complement strand
CTGTGGTTACTGCTGTCTCCCTGTGCGGTGCACATGTCACGTGATGCAAACACGGGTGAGCAAAGCTCATGCTTTCGCTGGTCGCACGCAAGCACGCACACGTGAGCGCGGAGCACAGAGAAACAGTCAGAGCTACAGGCTACAGTGAGGCTAAAAACAGAGTTCATATGACGTTTTTCTAAACAACTTTTGATGTCGCGGCTGCAGCACACTTGGATCACTACGGATGAACAGTATGGAGATACTATGTGGATTCAATTTTGTGCTCTTGGACGTTAGTCTGGGGCGCGGTCTGCCATTAGGTGTGCCAGCCGCTGCCCCCGCCGATCTCCGCAAGGGATGTGAGCACTCTAAAACTTCACCAGGGCCTCCCTCGGCATATGGGTGAGTAGATAATGGCTGAATTTTCATTTTTGGGTGCACTATCCCTTTAAAGGCGCTGTATGTAAGAATGTGGCCAAAACGGTTACTGCACTCAAATTCAAAATACGCGCTGTATGTAAGAATGTGGCCAAAACGGTTACTGCACTCAAATTCAAAATACTACCACGAGTCATGTCCGCCCTGGCTGGCTGTACTATTGTCGTCTGTGAGATCAGTATGTTATATGAACATTATTCCGTAGTCTCTGTGAATCAGTATGTTATATGAACATTATTCCGTAGTCTCTGTGACATATTAGGATGATTTTACGACTATTTGCTTTAGATTTCTTACATATAGCTCCTTTAAATACATATGAATTGTTCGGGAAATACATTTATTAATTTTCTAGCCTGCCACTGACAAAATGTAACAATCTACCTACCAGCGATGGCAGTAGGGCTGTCCCGAAAACCATTTTTTAACATTTGGACCTTCGGCAGAATTTATAACAAATATTTGTTTGCGGCGGGTGCGGGTCGGTGGGGGGGGACTCCGGGGTTTTTTCGGACCTAATTGTATTGCGGAGATTTGCACAGCTGCGACTGGATCTTTGCTCTCAAACCACAAAAAAATGTGATAGCACAACAGTCTCCTTCAGTACATTATTCTATGCTTTCTTTTGATTTTCACATTGGCTACTCATCCTGTTTAATTTGTCTTCTGATTAAATCGGAACCGTTGAAACAAGTTGTAGGAAGCCTCTGCAAGGAATTGGTTGCTGGCAGACACTCTGTGCTGCAATAAAATGCTGTGCACTGTACAGCCGATGCGCTGCTGGTTCTGCCGGCCTGAATAGAATATAATGTCTATAGCCTACTGTTGTGTACAGCCTTATAGACTGAGCTGAGTAGTGATGCGCGGGACGACCCGTAACCCGTGGGACCCGCAAATGGACCTGCGGGTCGGGTAGCAGTGATCGTCTGTTAAATCGGTCTGTAAATGATATTTTGACATTATTATAATCTATTAATCTATAATCTATTACTGTCATGGCATCCGAAGGTACTGATGCGTTGAGCACGTGACAATCCGCCGTCGTTTTCAAAACACACTTGTGTCACGCACTCCAAAAGAAACTTGTTGAAACTTTTAACGATAATTTATTGTACAAAACGGGGGAAACAAACGTTTACAAAAACGGTTCCATAATTCATATTAAATTCAAAAGATAACGAAAAAACAGCTACAAGTTAGAGGGAATAGTGATAAAGTGGCAAAACTTGGCATTGATCCACAGCCTCAGACGGATGCACTCAAGCCTGCCGTGCGCANATAATAATAAAAAAAGCAAATAAAAAAACGAATATCGAATACCAAATTTTCATAACGAATACCTACCCATAGAAACGAATATTTGAATATCCGAATATTTGGGTACAGCCCTAGATGGCAGTTTGTGGTTTTATAGGAGATTATGTTCTGCATTATTTCTTTGGCGGGTGCGGTGTGTTCCTGGAGCCTCAGGGGGCAAACCTCCCTGCCCTTCCATGCGCCTACATGGAAAGCCTAAATAGAATAGAATAGAAATTTAATTGCCACACAACCAGAGTCGGTGGTATTTGCTTTCAGTACATATATACAGGACACTGCTTCATAGCCACAACATCAACAAGTGTGTACAGACATACATGAATAAAGTGCATACAGACATCCACAGAGCATATTGCGGAAAACAATAGCCCTGTAGCCAAAACCCCCACAACATGACACACCTGAAACAATAAACCACATAACAATGAACACCACAATAGTACAACACAGTCAACAACTACAACAAGTCCATATGCATGCTAACAGAGGGAGTTGAGTGTTCGTATTGCTGTGGGGGAAAAGCTGGGAGAGTAGCGGCAAAGACCAGCAGCGACGGAGAGCAGCAGCAAAAAACCCCTGGTAACAGAACAGAGCCGGCATCAAACAAACAGAAATGACATTGATAAGTCAGACACAACATGAAAAGGAGGACCTGGGGTGGAGGCGGGTTGCAAAGTGGCTTGCAGAGGAAGCAGCAACAATAGGCAGGCCAGAGCAGTTTAAATAAGGCGCCCTGAATGAGATTTGCCAAATGGTTGTATAGAAAGGAATCATGTGATCTATCAGCTGACCCCCTTCCATCAATCAGCTGCTCCATCAGTTGATTGGCTGTTTGAGATCAGCTGATGTAGCTGGAATGTGAGCGGAGCTTGACAATGTGTCCTGCCTGAACTACAGCTATGCTCAATTTCCTGATTATGTGCTAAGTTGGGCAGAACATGCACTCTGTACTGAACACACAGATGAAATTGTTATTGAAAAGCATTTTGCATTTTAAACCCTATTTTGGAATCCTCTAATGGTCCTACATTAGTACAGTGTCATTTCTCCATTCTGGAGAAATAAAATGTCCATATGTCTACACACAAGAACTCAAAAATCTTATAAAACAGCAGTTTGTACACAAATGTGAGGTGTTTACTAAAACTACTGTGTATTTCCAGACTTGAATGTATACCCTTTTGGATGGTAGCATGATTACCAGGGTTCCACCAGTTTTTTTTTTATTATGTTTTTTATTAATGTGATATGACATTCCCATTGTTTAATATCTCCCCCAGCAGAGCCATGAGGAGGGTGGAGATATGGAGGAAGATAATGCAGAAGGTAAGACACATTTTTTATCATGAAAAAGCTCTTTTTGTTTGTTTGTTTTCTACTAGGGTTGGACGATGTGACGGTATACCATGCAAAGGTAGAAATGTGTCCACCAGTAGAGATTTGGTAATACCATCTCTGCTCCAGGAGCTATTCAGAGCAGACTATGTAGCTGATGAGGGCTGGATTCTCACGTAATCTTGTGATCTGGTGATCTTGCAATCTCCTGAAGCCAGCTGCCTGACAAAGTAACTTGATTTGGGCAGACAGGGAGGAGGAGAGTGAAGTTGTAGATACAGAAATCTGTAATACTTGAAATTATTATTCCCAGGAATCTTAGTTATTTTTTGTTTGTATGGGAGTTCCAGATAAAGAAGAAAATAATCAGTTGTGATATATTCCTTTGCTGTGATATACAATTACATATACCATGATAGAAGATTTTGGCCATGTCGCCCACCTCTGTGTTCCATTATTATGGTACAAGATATGCTATGTATAAGTACATGCATTCCTGTTGCCAACCTAGATGCTTAATGCTTGGAGCACCTTGACACGAACATTTCAATATTTACTATAACTGGTTATGTTTATCACATATCTTAATGGTAATTAGCAGGAAACCACTGATTTAAAGGGATAGATCAGATTTTTTTTTAAGTGGAGTTGTATGACGCTCTTATCTATTGTCAGTGTATTACATACAGTCGATGGCGGTAAGCCTGCCCCTAGTTTGGAGAAGCAGGCTGTAGTACTGAAACAGAAGCTCAGCAATGTACTGCTGTGGAGGTTTCGGCAACAAAATGTACTGTAGTCACTTTAAGAAAGTCCCACCTAAAAAAAAAAAAAAAAAAAATCAATATAAGTTTCAAGTTCAAGTGTATGCTATGTTGAGAGTATTTTCACTGCTTCACCTTTCTGTCTGACGACCAGGAAAGCCATGAACGGCTTCAGTTCCCCATTTATGCTCTCATCAAAGGCACCAGACTTCATTGACAAAAACAGTAATTTTAGCTTGCTGAACACAGGAGCTTGTGGTCTACTGCTGCCTCTATCAGTTAGTTAGTTTGTGTTATTGTGTGACTTTGGTGAATCCAAACTAACCCTTCAAAAATGCTTAAGTCACACAATAACACGAACAGAATAACTGTCTGAGGCAGCGGTGGACCAGCAGCTCCTGTGTTCAACACTGTTAAACTGGGGCTTTTCTCAATGGAGTCTGGCGTTGAAGAGAGTGATATAAGGGCTTCATTTTCCCATTGGAAATTAGTGTCTGACAGGTGGGACTTTTTTTAGGTGGCTTAAATAAATTTTGTTGCTGACACCTCCACAACAGTACATTGCTTAGCTTCCATGTTAGTCTTCAGTCTGCTTCTCCAAACTGGGGGCATGTCACCAGACATCTATTGTATATAATACACTGACAATGGATAAATACCTCATACAACCCCACTTCAAAAAATCTGAACTGTCCCTTAAGTCTTATTTTTAGGAGGGGTAGCAGTAACTGTTCACAAATATGATTGATAAATCCACAACTTCAGGGTTGTCTGGCGCCTCAGAGGGGCCCTGTGCATTACTATAACATCAACTAACGAGGTATCCAGTGTTTGTAGCGTTATTACTTTGACTTTAGCCTTGTGCCCTTTTGTTTGCATGCGCAGATAACCATATACTGAGGATGTGTACCAATCATTGCTTGGTGGTATTTTACAGAGCCCATCCCTGAATGTGACGTGGAGCAGTGGAACAAAGATTTTATGCAACGCAGCGAGGAGCTGTATGACGCCATGATGAGCTGTCACTGGGAGCCCCTGGATTCTGTTAACTCCCCCATCCCCTCCCTCTCTTGATAATTCCTCTTCTGATCCCTTCCTAAACCTTAAATACTTTGATTTTGTACTTCCCGTAACCTGCCATGATCTAACACCACACTGACACCTTAAAAAGGCCAGCTTCAGTTCACTGTCTCAGTACTTCTCTAAACCCAAGTACTTGTTCCCTTTTTAAAGTACACACAAACAATTCACTTTTAATGTTTACCAAGATGGTAATGTTGAAAATGGTGTTTAATAATCAGAGACTTTACTGTTTAGTGCAAACTGTTCTGTATGAACTCCAGTATAAATCAGAGCTACAAGCTTTGGGAGGAAGAGCTGAAGTAGCCTTTTCTGCTGTTGACTGGCACACAGTAGATGTAGCATTGGAAACTGAATGTCATGCGTCAATATTTTCCCATTTAATGATATCACTAAGGAACAAACTCCTCTGCCACTTTTGTTGATCCATGCTGAAATGGTGACACCAGCAAAGGCTAACTTTACTCATTGGGTATGGCCCTGACTTTTAAAGAAGAGATCGTCCTCTCACTACAGAAGTTCAAACTATGCCTTAAATGATGGTCATTATGATAATTTAGTATTTGCAGGATATCAGTCTGTCTTGTCTTCATTTTTTAATTAATGAAGGAATTTTCCTCAGTTTTTTTTAGTTTTTCTGAAGTAAAAGATGTAAAAGTATGGACGGATGTTGACACTGAGTTCACCTAACAGTAATAAGTCACGAAGGTAGTTTATTCCTGTTTTCCAGACAAGAAGCTAGATGTCTGTCAGTGTAATAGATGGGTGGTACAACCTCTTAATGCTTTTGAACGCTGTGAAACTGTGTAATGGTTCAGTGAGGTTCAGCTGACTTGCTGTATCAGATGTCGACACAGCATTTATTTTCTGCTGTTTGATGGCTGAGGTTTTGTATATATTTTCTTTGTGGAGACGTTTTATCAATAAAACAAATTTAGGAGAAAAATGGTCTTCTGTCTTTTGTTTACACAGAAGTAAAAAAGTCTTTCTCTTGTGAGTGTGGTAGGGATTGTCAGTCAGCATTTTAGAGTTGTTAAATAAAGGTTGTGTACTTTTTTAAAGATGTTTTCAGGTTGTCCATCAGTGAATGCGATATCTCAAGAATGCTTTGAAGGGTTTTTTTTACTCAATTTGGCACAAACATCCA
The DNA here is from genome assembly GCF_006386435.1 of Epinephelus moara. Classification (NCBI taxonomy): domain Eukaryota; kingdom Metazoa; phylum Chordata; class Actinopteri; order Perciformes; family Serranidae; genus Epinephelus; species Epinephelus moara. The sequence goes on along the minus strand of NC_065526.1, from coordinate 36,155,103 downwards.
CTTGGACTCACAAATGTACTGATTTGAATTTGGTGGTCAAAGGCCAAGGTCACTGTGACCTTACAAAACATGTTTTGAGCCAAAACTGACAAAATTTCACACAAATGTGTAATAGGATAGCATAATGAAGTGATGACATTTTCTAACGCAAAAGTTTAAGGTCAGCTTCACTGTGACATTAAAATGTTCCTCATAAAACACTTTTCTGGCCATTAGTCAGTGTCGTATCTCAGGAACAGAGGGGGAGACATTTGGTCAGATACTGAATTGTTGACACTAATCTTGGGTGCCCACCTTGAAACTTGCTGATTTTGTAGATCTTCTGTCTTGCCAGGGGGAAGATATGGGTGAAGCATCCATGTTTTCACACACATGGATGTTAAGTGTAACTGTAACTGCAACAGAGACATAACTGCGAGGTGGTAATTCTAGTTCTGTTTTTATGTTGGAAACAAGGAAAAGTCTAATGGTGCCTCTGGTGTCTATCACTAGAGTTGCATATTGCTGTGGAGGCCTTGGTGAAAGCATGAACTGCAGTAATCCCATTTCATGTGTGACCTTTATTGCACAACATTCTCCTGTAGTGTTTCTAGGTTCATCTTGTAGTATTGGATGGATGTGCTAGGTACCTCAGCAGAGGGGTGACCTAAATGGAGACAGTTCTATTGGTACCATCCACAACTTTACATTATGGAAATGACTGGACTGGACTGCTTGGTAGAAGCAAGGCTTTGCCGATCAGTAAGAATAAAACCAAAGTGACAACTGACCGCCTTTGGCTGGCCACGTCAATTACTCAATCTCAAAAGTGCAGTACAGTTTAAAAGTACTAGTGGGACATCAGTATGGAAACTTTGGGATTCATGACCTTACATGTTTTATCACACACAACACATTAGTTTTCTCGCCCCAGTGTCATTTAAACATATCAGATTCAAACTCTTTTCAAACATAATTCCAGATAGCTGGCATACATAGAGGGAGAGACTGTTAGGATAAATTGACGAAACATACATGATGGTCATGCAGTGACACATATAGGAGCTACGTTATCTCAGCAGCTACAGACAATAATTTTTTCTTTATGCTACTGTACATGAAAGGATATTCACAAAAGGTTACTCTAACAACTTCATTACCCATAACATTCATGGCTTTTCCAAAACTTTCCAGGATTTCCCCAATTCCATGACTTTTTCAGGCCTGGAAAATGAGATTGTGCAATGCTGTGATTTTTCCAGGTTTTCCGTGACCATCCTGGCTCAGTCTCTGATGGTGAAAACCCTGCTGTTTCCCTGTGCCTTTGATTGATGGGTTTCTCTAGTGCACTTTCATTTCCTTTGGTGCATTTCTATATGCATTTAATTTCACCTTATGTCATTGTTAAAATCTCATTTTGTTCTATTTGATTTATTTTATTTTGGTTTTTGGCGCTCACTGTTTTTGAGTGTAATTCTAATGTATTTTTTGTGGGGTGTAAATCACTTTGAATTGCCTCAGTGTTCGCTGCCTTGCCTTTATTCTCACACATTAAATGAACCAACATAGCAGAAACCAATTTCTCCAAATCTGGAACATGATTGAAAATATTGTATGCAGAGGACTTGTGTGAAATCTACAATCAGTGTCTGAACTTGTGTATTTTTTATTTTTATTTTTTTGGCAATGGTTGGGTGAACAGAGAAGAGACCTGTGTCAAGAGAACAAGGATTCAGTGAAAGGTAGGTGAATGCATTTAAAGTTTTAATCACTGTATTTGCAGGCTTAGAGCACAAATGACAGTAATGCATCTGAACAATGGAGGAAATGTATAACCAAACTCAACCAATGTCTTACATATTCTATGTTCAGTAGCTTATCAGGAGCAAAATTATCAGCAGAGGTCTCCTCCTCTCAAAAACAAAACCAGGTGATTAAAACTGGTAAAAACAGTGAATTAAGCAGTTTCATGTTACAAATCAGTTTCTCCAAGGCTGTTTTGCATGTCGCAGACTGGTTCCTATCCCACCACCTGCTAATGTGTGCTCCCCTATTTTCTCTGATAACTTAAGATCCAGACATTCAGGAGGTTCTTACCGGGAGCTGAATTATCTGCAGAGGTCTCTTACTCTCCAAAACAAACACACCAGTGATTTACAGCGGTAAAAACACTGAATAAAGCAGTTTCATGTTACAAATCAGTGTTTTTCCCTTAGCCCAGCACTGCTAATGTGTGCTCACCACTGTTCTATAATAACTTAAGATCCAGATGTTCAGGGGGTGTTTACTGGGAGCCAAATTATTCACAGAGGTCTCTTCCTCTCCAAAACAAACAGATCCGGTGATTTAAACCAGTAAAAACACTGAATAAAACAGTTTCACGTTAAAAAATAGGTGTTTTTCTGATGCTGCTCATTGCAGAGGGGCTTCTAACGATGCTGGTCAATGCAAAAAAGCAAATGGTGCCAGTGTTTGGTTTGTCCGTTCTGGGATATTGAAACATAGCGATACAAACACAGTCTGTACCGTGATGTCACCCATTAGTTTGTGGACTCCTGTTCTGAAGCCTCAAGTTTGACATTTCAGCAGTCACCATCTTTTTTGGAGCCATAAGTGACCATATTTGGGTTAGAGGCTGGAGCTGTGGAGGAACGAGGGGTAGATCTGAGAAGCTGAGGACGCTGTCAGCAGACAGCCCGTCACTCAAAGTAGCCTGCCCTTAATTATGTGTGACTTGAAGCCAGGTGAGTTACATAAAAATTCAGCTCCTGTACAGTTGTCATGAATGTTGAAATTAGCTATAGAGACCACAACTGTTTCTTTGCACCAGGATTTAAACATGTTTATTCCTGCTGTAAATCTGGACTGTCTTTTGGATCCAGACTCAAGTGGTTATTAAAAGAACTGCAGTTTTTGGCACTTCCCATGTTGGCTTAATTTTTCAGCTTCAAAAGTTGCTGCTAGGGTGCAATATGGCGATCTCCATACATGAGGCCCAGCTTGCTATGTAGATAGAAACAGCTCATTCTAAGATAAGGAAAACAGGTTTCTTATTTTCAGGTGATTATACATGAAAGAAAACATACTTATTATATTACATTCGATTTCTGCTAGTTTATAACCCTTAATCACACACAGTGGACCTTTAAGTGTTGAATTGAAATTTAGTTGTTAATTACTATGTCACATATCCATCAAATCATTTCAGCAAGTCCTCCTTTCTCTGCATTGCAAACAAAATCTAAGCTGTGGTTCAGTACAGTCTGGGTTTCTCAAACATTCCCAGCCTGTATGTAAACGGACACTGCTGTCTGTTGTCCCAAATCCTTGTCTTATGGACTTTCTCTTGTCATCCACTTTGACTTCCTGTTATGATGTCACAGGAAATGAGCCTTTTGATATGGCATATATTTTCTGCATTGTCACACATTAGAAAAAAACAGATACGTTTTTGAAAGTCCACTTTTTGTCCATTTGTCTGTTCCAAGTTTCAGCAGGATTTCTTGTCTTACTGTTACAAGAGGACAACAAACACAAACGGACAGGTCATCTTAGTCATCTCCGAACAACCACTGAGAGTTCATGATTCATCTTTGTGTCAGTGTTAAAATGTGTTTGTTTCGTCAGTTAATTGCAGTGATCATGGTTCAACTGTGCGTCCTCTGCGTCAGCACTGGTGGTCTTAGTGTTGAGCAGGCCCTGTCCAGGTCTCCCGGGGCAGTACCAGCTGGGCCCCAGGCGATACCAGCCCTGGTACAGTCCCCTCCAGCTCAGACATCCCAGAGCGCCACCTAGCAGCTGAGTGGGGAACTGAGGGAAGTAAGCTAAGAGACAGAGTAGCAGAAAGATCCAGAGCCAGAGCAGGAGAACACAGAACAGGAAGAGGATCCTCAGAGGGGCATCTGAGATCCCTCCCAGGCTCAGATAAGGTCCAAACACGGCTGTTTCCTCAGCCAGCAGCAGGCAGCAGAGACACAGGAGGAAGACATCTTCTGAAACTTCATAGCCCCTCCACAGCATGCCAGCTTTGAGACACTCGGACTTACTCTCCCCTTCCCTCAACACCAGAAGAGGCTGCCCGTTGATGACCTCTGGGCCGCTGAGTAAAGGTTCATAGCAGCTTCCGGTGGTGTTCTCTAGAAGGTCCAGGAGTTTACAGAAACCAAGCCACAACCCGCCAGCCACCCCGAGCCGGGAGAGGTGACGCATGGACAGAAAGAGGGAGCGACGAATGGAGAAGGAGAGGAGAAAGACGAAGGAGCCGACAAAGATGCAGGTCCAGCCCCAACCAGAGCGCAAGAACATCCTGGAAGAAGGAAAGGAGAGATGGGAACAGTTTTAGAAGTTAAGTGAGACATTGCAGAGTGTGGGGGGAGGAAATGAGATAAATTAGATTTGGTCATGTTGAAAATGTGAAAATTAAGTGCAGTAGTTAACCATTAGGACACCACTGCCACATTAACTGACAAATAACTGTAATTATGAAAACCCAGCAGACTGGCATCCTCTAATGGTTTCTGTTTAACATCCCATAACATTCACCCTGCCATTGTATGGAAGTTCATTTCAGTCTGATGAAAAAATATCCTGTAATTTCGAATTAATGAGAAATGTGCTTAAAATAATGACACATTATGTTTCTTGTTATTTTGAGATATTATGTCATTTTGAGAAAGTTTTTCTCTCTTTTTGTAAATTTACTGAATCTCATTTTATTTAGGCCTATACTTCAACAAACAAACTAAAAACACAAGATTGATTTTGTGAGTCATTATTTTGAGATGTTTTCATGTATTTTAGATTCCAAGTCATAATTTTGTGATAAGTCATTATTTTAGGACACTATTTCATTATATTGAGTGGGTAAAATTAGAATTAACATCAATCTTGACTGTACCGATTCTCTTTGTCAAAGCTGAACTAATCATATTTTTATATCATTGAGTATAATGTGAAATGGATCACTTGTAGCTACTGAACCTATGGAGAATTATCACGACTCAGCAGTTTCCCTCAACTCTACCGAGCTTGTCAGCTTCAGTTAGCGCATTGTTTTGGTTTTATAGCCCACATATTCAGTTTTGCTTCAGTCTCAGTGCTCCCATCAACCTTGTTTCAGCTGCGGCAGGCACCAAACAGCAGACAGGCCCAGTTAGAGACTAGTGGGTGAATAAAATGGAGCGTTTCGCAGCTAAAAAAACAGATATGAGTTTGTGGAGGTCGTTTCTCTACATCCGTTATCCAAATGAATGCTAATGTCCTCCGTGACTACTGAATGTGTAAATATTTATATATTTAAAAGGATCCCCATTAGCCAGTGGCACCAATTAGTCTTCCTGGGGTCCGAAATCCAGTACTATATATTCATCACACACATGTGCTGTACACAAGCATGACTAATCACAAAAACACTGTAAACAACATTGGATCTGTGCTACACTAGTTTCTTCACATGTTCACCTCCAATTATGTTACATTAAGAGGTCGTTCAAGTTCTCTCATACTTCACACTGATTAACATTGCATTACATTCTCATTAATCAATTATTCTTGGTCTCAGTCCATGAATGAGCCTCAAGGGCTGTCACCAGAAAACAAGATCAAGTCATTATACTGTACATGACCAACACTGGACCATTGATCAGCTGCTTAAGTAATGAGTTTGTAAATGATATCTGAATAAAGATTTACTATAGGATTAACTAGTCCATACCCACTGAGTGCACAGTTGCCCACGTACAGTTTCACATGGTGTGTGTTTGGGATACAGGTCATAGGAAATTGCAGATTAAATAGTCAACTGAACCCATTAAGAAGAGCAATGTATTCAGACAGCGTTTCTGTGAATTTGATAGTACGATTGCTTTATTGAAAGTACAGTAGTACCATTGCCAATAGTGGGATAGTTAGTGGGCTAAACCTCTACATTAGTAGTTGAGGTAGCACGTTGAAAGGCAGATAGTTAAAGTGTTTATATGTTGTATTGACTCTAGCTCTGTAGCGCCCCCATTTTGTTTGATGGAGTCAATAATGGAGGGGTCCCCTCAGATTATGTGTGGTCATATGCCTACAAAGTTGTGTGGTGATCGGTGAAACCCTTGAGATGTTATACACCTTTATGTGATGAGCCACGCCCTCCGCAATATTCATTGCCTCATAGAAGCTCAGTTTTAGTAAGTTTTCCAACTTTTGCCAAGAGGGAACTTTAGGTATTGGTCCCTAGATTATGTTCACCGAGTTTCATGCTGATTGGTCAAACTTCCTAGGAAGAGATCAATTTGAAGTGTTTTTCAAAAAATTCAAAATGGCAGAAAATCTATGTAACTGGAAGTTATGGGTTCTTGAGGCAAATTTGTTCCTCATGAGGAGAGGCATCTCTGTGCAAAGTTTCATGTCTCTATGACATATGGGGCATGAGATATGCCCATTCAAAGTTTGCAATTTCAATCGGTTGCTATAGCGCCCCCCTTTGGCCAACTGATGTAATATTGCTTCATTCGCATCCTCCCATGACCCTCTACCACTGTGCCAAATTTCACATGGATTGACCAAGTCAGTGAGGAGAAAAACGTGGAACAGACACAGCCACACACACACAGACAGAGTTTTTGTCATTATATAGTAAGGTAAATTTAAAGTGAGCAGATATTTTAATGATTTATGGCGAGATAAATGACTAAATGTCTTTTTTACAGTATTAGATTTTGCGCAAGGTAACATTCGGGTGTTCTCGTAAAATGACAATGAAAGTTTCAACATTTGGTAACTTAAATTTATAAAAACTCATGTTCGGGGAATAATTGCAACTGCTGAAGAATGCTATTGTGCTTAAGGATTTTGTGCTTTTACAGCAATATTTTATAATAATTTATTAACCAATAATCTGTGAATAGGTAACTGCTCAGAAGTTCACCACAACAACTTTGTAAGGTGATGAAACATAAATGCTGTGTAGCAGTGCCAAACAGCATACTATGCAGATGAGTACTTAAATGTAGTGTGTACTTAGTTTGCAGTATTAGTATGTAATGTGGAATTGGAACACAGCTTATGACTGCCAGAAGATTGGGCACACCTGCACTTCAGCACAGTAAAGACTTGTCACTGTGGCAAATACATGACTTGGTTTAGATTTATCCCAGGAAACTGATGAAAATGACGCCAGTGTTGTGTCAACACTTTAACAGAGGAGGAAACACAAATAAACTACTCTTAAACACACTGGATATATTGTGCAACAGCTTTTAACAAATCAAACTATCAAAGCAGTAACATGTCTTCAGAGTGCCAGCAGTTATTATCTTTGAACAGTAACAGACAGTGTAGGTAACTCAGTGGCACAAAAATACCACTTGTATGAAGAAGACAAGTGACCAGGAAGTAAACAGGAAGCAGCCTCACCTGTAGAGGAAGTGGCTTCTCTTGGCAAAGATGCTGTGCTGGGAGACCCAGAAGCTCAGCGCAGGGCCGAACATCACCATTCCCGACAGCAACAGGTGGAAGTGCTGCCGAAACACAGTGTTACCCAGGAGCCGGGCCGCCAGGTCCGTCAGGACCACCAGCAACGTGTTGAGGAACATCTGGACCCAAAACCAATCCTCTGACCAGGATGCAACTTCACTGATGGTTTCTATATGAAATTGGACTGCAACTGGTTCTGAATACTGCAGCGTGTTATCCACCTCAGATTCAATAGCATGCACTGTTTCATGTAATACGCCTGTAATCCTGTCTAGAATGCCCTTAACACACTAGCTGATGCTGTGGATTACCTCTGTTGCATAACGGAACATTTCAGCATCTTAAATCTGGCTGGAATCAATCTATACAAACTAAACTATATTTTCAAAGTTTGAGAGTTGATCCATTGGTGCGTTGATGGAAGATTCATTCACATCCAGAATTCCAAAGATGCTGGTTGTGTGGAAGTTGTTGAAGTCCAGTTGAAGTCCACTGGTGTTAGCTGCTAGTGTTCGGCATCCATGCTCAGAGTGTAACATGAATGAAATGACAGCTGGCTCCTTGCATTCCACAGACTGCAAATATGTGCACACTGTGAAATCCAAGCATGGAATTCTTAAGTCCAATAGCGCTCCTCCCCCTCCTGACTCAGTACAGTATAATGTATCTGCTAGTAGTTTCAGTGCAAAGTAGTTTTGCCACAGCCAAATAAACAATGCAAACAAACCATGTATCCGTTGCTTTGCTGGTTTTTCTTGCAGCTGCAGAAAGGCGAGTTGAGTATCAGTCTTCTCTGACCTTGCATTACAGGTTTTCCATGTGACTATCACTGGCCATCTCTGGATCACTTCTGCAGAAATAAAATGGCTACCACTGTGTTTTACTCAGCAACAGCTACCACTGAGTTACCCTGAGAGACGTGCAATGGTTGTAGCTTTAGAATTCCTCCCCTGTTCAAAGAACATCCGCAGTAACTGTGGCTTCTCTGCTCTTCTCCGTCACCCACACTCACCCTTTTCAACACACAGGGTATGTTCTCGCCCTGTCATATGTCTCCTGGGCCTTGAAGGTGTCACATTGCTCCTACTGAGATGACTGAAGGGTAGAGAGAGGTTAAACTAATGACGTGTTCCTTGGTAGTGATATGGATATCACAGGATTTCTGACTAATTTAGTCTTGGTTGTGAGCAGAGTCAGAGGCTGAGAGAAAGCAGCAGCACCAACAAAAACAGTGTTACAGAAAAGTCATGAATTAAGTGTTAACAATGATGTGAAATTAGATGCAGTGAGTCAATTTGTATGTGCATGTTTGCACATGTATTATTAGCAGTAACCTTTGTACTGTATCTGGGCTGAGACTCAGCTGTTGCAGCAGTCTGTCTCTGTCAATCAGTGAATGGCAACACACGCAGTCCACGTTTACTGTCCTTTCTCCTCTTTCTTACATGACCCACTTTAACTAAGTTTCTTTAAATGACCCTGAAGGCAATTCTATCAACAGCCATATAGTTACCTTAAATCCACAAAGCTCCTCCTGCAAACAAGTTCACTTGTTTGCAGGAGACTCTAGTTGTGCAAACTCTAGTTGTGTTTGACTAATATGAGTTAATGGTTATAAATATTCTGTCTTTGTTACAAAAGGTACCCAGTTTGTGCTGAAGTTGCCTGTGCTTAAAGAAAAAAGAATTCAGGTTTATCTCGTTCGGTCAGGTAGACTGAATTTGCCATAACACATTAGTCCCCTTAAAGGTGCACCCTTAGAGGACGCAAACCAGGTAAATGTTTGGGCCCCCGCAAAAAAGCTTCAGTGTAGTTAAATCAGGAAGACTTTCTTTATGCTATATCCATTCACAATTCTCTCTATCCCACTCCCACCACTTCCACCAATCAGCTGACAATGGGTGTTTCCTCTCCCGGTAAGCCTATCAAATTTTGCCACAATGTCCTTCAGCCATTCATGTTGCTCCTGCCAATCTTTAAATCTGTTCTCTCTGCTCCTGTCAGCCATCATTTTAGGTGGAATCGTTGCACCCTCCTCAGCCCCATTCACCTTATCCAGAGCCCAGGACAAGCTCATCAAAGCCCACTCCTCTTCACATCCAGATCCTCAGCTCCCTCTTCATCTCATCTCTTCACCACCATTACCATCACCAGTGTCTAGACTCCATAGGGGGGGATCCCTAATCTACTACGTCTTTACTATCCTCCTGGAATAGATGACATCACGATGGGGTCTCATTGCCAAAGACTTTTAACATTTCTCATGCTTATGTGCTCATGCAAATAAATATTCTTTTCTCCCAGAATGAGTCTGTCCTGGTTGAATTAGAAACCCTCCTAAACCTCCCATAAAGGCAGTACTATACAGTGCTCAGAAACCCCCTTAAATGGGGCCCCTTATGGCTACTGTATGACAGCTGGATACTGTTCGTCAGGACAGCTAGCTACCTGTAACAGTCATACATATAACATGCCTTGGAGGGCTTCTTTTCCTGCCCCTCATAGCCTCGTTTGCCTCTTTCCCATGGCCTTAAATCATGAAAGATGCATTTGTAAATCCAGTGGATACAGTTTTTTGAGCGTCACAAACATAGACTGTATATAAAGATGGACAACACATCTCCACTTACTCCCACTGTACAAAAATGTAGCCAAATTATCTCGGCCATACACCCGTCTGACCATCCCCGGGCAGCGCCTTTGAACATGAATACACACAGCTGTCAAATCCCCTTTATACTGCATCACATAACTAAACTTGTAAGAACAATGAACTCAGCATGATAAGTTCTACATAAAATGACAGAAACCATCTGTGGGAAAAAACTATTTGACACGTTCTTAGAGTTTATATCTTTGGCCCATGTCCCCTCCGCTAACATGGAGGGGGTGGGGTTTATGACCTGCACTGTAGCCAGCCACCAGGGGGCGATTGAGATATTTTGGCGTCTCTTTTGGGGAGCTGTCATGTTGTCCATTATTATGCAGTCTGTGGTCACAATCGGCTCAGAGGTAGAGCAGGTCATCCACCAATCAAAAGATCAGCGGTTCGATCCCCGGCTCGATCCCCGGCTCCTCCAGTCGGCATGTCGAAGTATCCTTGAGCAAGATACTGAACCCCAAATTGCTCCCGATGGCTGTTCCATTGGTGTGTGAGTGTGTTAAAACTGAATAGCAGCTGGCACCTTGTATGGTAGTCTCGGCCATCAGTGTATGAATGTGTGTGAATGGGTGAATGTGACTCGTAGTGTAAAAAGTGGTCGGTGACTAGAAAGGCGCTATACAAATGCAGGTCCATTTACCATTTACGCCTGTGAAAAGACTCATTTCAACATCGAGATTTGATCCATTTAGTTCGATAACATTTAGAAATCTAGAGGAGGCACACCATTGAATCATTTTATCCCCATTCAAGTTTGCACAGGGATAAACTGAATGTAGGCTGCTTGGCCGGCGAAGTCTCTAGTACGCCAGCTCTGTGGGCCTAACAATTTGAAAGATGCGTATAAATTTTATGCCTTTGGAAGTCAAATTTTTTTGGCTTTATGCGCCACTGAGCAACTTTCATAGGAATGAATGAGGCCCCACCTCCAACACTGTATCCAGTTCTTTCTCAACATCCATGGTTTACACACAAAGTGACACACATCTACAGTAACTATGTGCAAAAAAAGTCTAACTGTTCCTTTGGTCAAGAGCTATTGCTGTTGTATTTGTTGAATCTAAGCCATAATCAAAGTCTATTTATATGGAGCCACATACTTACTGTGCACACTGATACTGTGTTCACACTTCGAGTGACAATGCAACAGTGTGACCAGCTGCATTATTGCAGAGTCTCTGTTGACGTGTTGCTTAAGCATGAGTTAATGTAGTTGCATCGTCAATGGCTTGTGTGTGTCTGCTACTTGCAACAAAGCACCTCGACTGAATGTCATCTAAAGTTTATATTTGGTCATAAAAAGTCTTTTCATCAATATCTGAGTGTAATTTTAACATCACATTTCACCACCCCATTCCATCAATCTGCAGCTAGCGTAGCGGCAGCTAACTAAGCTAAATAACACAGTACCACAGCTAGAAACAAAACATGATTTGTTGACTCTTCATCTCATCACTGGAGCACTGAAGAAGTGTTTAATTTGTAGTGCGTCATGCCGATCAGCAACAACAAGTGTCAGGTGTCAGACTGTAGCATCATGTAACCAGCTTCCAATGAGAATGACTTGTAGCCTGTTGCTGTGTCACTTGTAGTGTGAATACAGCATGACAGGCGTGGCTGTATTAACCTGCTAAGGGGCCCTGGGAACAATGAGCACCTTTGGTAATACAGCCATGCTGACAATTTACATTTTATCAAACATTATTATCAAATCCACTGGCAAAAGTATATCATGCAAATGACTCACCCTTAATATCTGCTAAATAGAATTTCCCAGATTTAACTATTTGGTTTTGTTGTAGCAATTATATCTTTGGGGCTAGCACTTGTTGCAGTGCTGTGTTTCCTTCAGAGTCTCTTTCCCACGATAAGAATAAAATTTCATATCTGCAAAATTCCTACTGTACAATGATGTAAGGACAAGTATAAATCATTAGTTTATGTGTTATTTTCATGTTTGTGCTAAAAAAAAAAAAACTCCAAGGAGGGTGATTATGCTCACCAGACAGATGTAGGTTAGTTGAAAGGTTCTGTATTTTTTGGCTGGTGACAACTAAAACTTGGATTAAACAGTGTGTAATTCAGCATTACAGAGGTTCCCTTTCATTTGATGCACTATCCCTTTATTTCCTCATTTCTTACTATAATCTTCTGTTCCTTGCTGTGCTTTGTATTCCTGAAATGTCTAAACTAAACTCTCCTGTCCATCTGTCAGTTTCTGTTTTGAAACCTGCCTGTTGTCAGTCCAGAAATAAAGGTTGACCTGGTTTCAAAGTGTTAAATGTCTCCCTATACTCTTTTCCCAACTGCATGCAGAAAGGCTAGACAGTCTAAGTTACAGACACTAACCACTGCATTTGTTATTCAAGTTAAATGCCAGCAGGACAGAGCTACATGCTTTTCAGAGTTTGGAAAATAAAGTATTTTAGATTTTTTTTAATATGGCCGATCTATAATTAACAATCAATCAGTGCAACACGGTGGATTATTTCCACATCAAATGGCCATACTTTTTTAGGAATGGTGATCATTAGATCACAGGAACTGAACTTCTTATTTTCACTGGACTTCTACTGAAAGTGTGTGTACTGCTCTAAGTGATCATCAGATGTTTGAAAGGTCTATCTGTATCATTTGTGTCCACTGACTCACTCAGTCTGCAGCCTGACTTCACATAGAAAGCTATAAATAACAACATTAATACAGACAAACAGAAACACTTCTGCAAGGCAATGTAACCTAATACATTAGTCCTACAATAGCTCTTATGTATGCGAAGCTACTTGTGTTCACATTTTGTTTTACAGTGTCAGGGACATGTTTATTCAAATGTGTGATCATTGTGTTGGTTGAAGGACTGTATCGTGTTGAAAGGTTTTTCAAATTATTTTCAAATGAGAATAGAAACACCTCTCAAAACAGTGCATTATAATACAATGATAAACACTGACTGCAGGATGACCATAGAGTCTCTGTCACAGTGTCATTAACTGTCCAGGTAGGATCATTTCAGAAGCTTTTCTGTTGGACTGTATTGTATATTGCACTAAAACATATTTTTTTCTGGTCATATTGTCCAGTGATTCCAAATTTTGTCATAACTAACATATGAATTCCTGAGTTATGGCCAAAAACTTGTTTTGTTAGGTCACACTGCCCTTTACCTTTGACCACCAAATTCTGATCAGTTCACTAGTTCATTAGACGGACAACTGTAGAACATAATGCCTTCAGCCACAGCTGTCGCCAGAGCGGATGCATAAAAACAGTTAAGAGCCCAGGACCAGGAGAGAAGTTTCCAGAAAGTAGTTATGGCTGGATGGTGTCAAGTGCTTAAGGAGGGAATACTGCAACCTCTACAAGCCCTGGCAGACTGGTCAAACTCTGTTAGTGGATCTAACAGATCACTCAAATGCCTCAGAACATGAACACCTGGGCTCATATTCACAAACATTCTGAGAATATTCTCAGAGACCTCCCAAATTAGCCTAAACTCTTTTAGTAAGGAGTCCTAGCTTTGGAGTGATTTAGGAAAGTTCTCAGAGCAACTCTGAGCAAGAACGGGACAGAAACTTTTACCTCAGTGAGGAGGTGTGGTTGACCCCATTGCTAGGTGTGATGCATCCTCTTAACAGATGTGATTGGTTGTCAGAGACATGCCCATTGTGATCCTGCAAGGTGTGGACACCCAGTGGAAGTGAAATGAACTACTGACTGTTAAAGTGTTGTCATTGTTAGTGTGATCACTTTGCTGATGGAAAGCTGAGACGGACCCAAGTCATCACTGCTGCACTGTTGTGTTGTGATCATTTTGTTGCTGGCGTTTCAGCGTTGGGTGGAAAATGTTTGCACACTACTAATGACATTGACCACAAATATTATCCCTGCACAATCTAATCTGTGGTATTTCATTACCTCACTGACATCCAGTGTTTGGAGGATATTTCTCCGACCTCTTTGTGTTTCCACCATTTTCTCCTCTGCTTAAGAGCCTCTTAAAAGTCCTCCTCCATGCTCCTAACAGTTTTTCACCTTAGGAGCTCTTTTAAGGTCTAAGATGCTCTGTGAATAACTTTTATCTTTACAAGGACCTAATCTTAACTTTAAGGGGAAATTCTAAGAAAACATCACAATTCTAAGAATTTTCTCAGTACTCTACTCTTAGTATTCGAAAGCTTTGTGAATACGGCCCGGAAACTTTTCACCATCTAATAAGTGAGCCTGACACTGGTCTGAAAGTATTCAAAACTTTTGTGTCAGTCCAGCACCTGCTGTCAGTCACCACAAGACCTTTATGAGGAAGGTGACTCCAACTATTTATGGAACATTTACTGCAGGTTTGATCTGGTGCTGTACAAAGCTTTTAAGGCTACAGGTTGAGTTAGTGAGGAGAGAGACATTCACAGACTTTTTGAGAAGTAATTCCCCTGATTAATTGTCTGACCCTGACCTCTGACCATCCTGTGGAAGAAAACAAGAGTTTCAATACTGAGACCAATCAATATAACTAACTTACGCTGCATTAAGAGTGTTATCATTCAGTTTGGTGGTGAGCTATTTAGTTTGCTGCCACACTGCAATTCATATCGTCAAGTTGATTTTGACATGTTGAGACTAAACACAAAGATGGAATAATGTGATTACAATATTGATCAATCTTTGGTGCAACAGCACCTCCAAGAGCAATACTAGTGTCATAACTGTACTGTGTGTGTGTACTGTGGCACCACCTACCACAGTTAGATTTGTTTTGCTGACCTCTACAGAAATTAGAGTGAGTAGTGATGAGAGGACTGGTTCTTATAAGTAACCTGGTTTGTATCGTTCAGTTGTCATCAGTGAACTGACTCATGGACAACTCTGTTGGTCCTTCTGGTTCATTTACAGTGCCACCTCAGCTCCAGCTGGGAGATGTGACCAAGCAGTGAGTTCGCTACATTCCACAGACTCTCTTACCTTTTTTGGTCTAATAAATTAACAACTCTGTTACACAGTCATATAAACACGAGCAAAACAGCCATCACAAACATACCTTTCAGTCATTCAGTTCAAATCAGCTATTGTTTTTCAACTCAGTTGGTGTGTGCATTGTGCTACTGGGTTAGCTCGCTGTTGCTGAGTAGTGGCTCTCACTTGTTCTACAGCTCTGGTGGAGTTTGCTCACGTACAACTTGTTCTTTGGCTCAGGGGGTGTGTGCCCATGGACGACTGGTTCTTCAGCTCAGACAGTGGTGTAGTCGAGGGTATCCGCAGGTATACAGGATTTACCCACCCCTTTTTTTGTCTGTTTACAGTAAACCCAAATAAAAGCCAAAACACCATTGGAATATAGAGCATACCCACTCGCTCCTTGGTAACCTACCCAATGCACACAGAATGAAAGTCACATGGACAGACTCTCGTCAGCAGCTCAGTCAGTAGCACAGGCAGTCTATAGTAACACAGAAAACACACACGAACCAGGAAACAGATTTGCTATAGCCTCTCGTTCAGCAGCTTACGTTAGCACAACACACACAACCACAGGAGTGAGCAGTAACTGCAGGCTGAAAGAAAGACTGAAAAGTAGAAGTACATTATGTATGCTTGTATTTACATGTTTGTAGCATTTAACAGAGAGCTAAGATAGCTTATGGGACATAGTGAACTTGCTGTTCACACATGGTCGATGAAAAAAATGATACTGATGCTATGCACCCTGAGTTAACATTTGAAGTAATGTACTTTTTATATAGTGGGGAGTGGGGAGGGGCTATGTTAAGGATGGCTCTAATGCATCATCAAGCAGGCTTTTAGGCCCACCAAAAGAAAAGGTCACAGAAAACAGTTAAAACGGTCTTACTTCACATTTCCCAGTCTTTCTACATGTTTCCAACATTCTAACACGTTAAATGTATTTAGAAGGAAATCACTGATTCTGCTTTGCATCAGAAGTGATGTCACATATAGTGCCAGTGGATCACAGCTGACATAATGTGATTACAAGTGTATTTTTCCAGCCCACCTCAGTTTAAACATGGAAATAGAGGCATATGAGGATGTTTCTTCCTCCTGAATCCTTCATGAAAAAATACTGCCACTGTGTGGCTCAACTGAGGCAGTACAGCTTACTCTGACAGAGGGGAAAATGGCTTGCAGTGATGAACGTTATCCTCGAAGTGGAGCATTAGATCATCCTGTGCTCAGCTGGTGAATGTTGGCTACCTTTAAGTATTTACAAAAGTTAACAGGGAGATGAGTGCTAACTATGCTTTATCTCTCCTTTTCAGCAGCAGAGGTGAGGCATAAACTCTTGTCTGTCTCTCTCTCACATACACACATGCACATTTGAATATCTAACTTTAGCACCCTTATTGTTGTCCCAACAACTATGCTAACCAGGTCACATGGTGCATGCCATGTTATCATACCATGAAAGTGTGTGCTGCTTTAATCTTGTCAAACACACCAGTTGGTCAGTTTGGTCATCAGTCATACTTTTAGCCACAAGGAAGACCATGTGTGGTTCTCTCTTGGCTCCACATTGTTTAGGAACTAATTTTGGAATAAAATGTGCTGACTTCAATGTTTTATCACCAACATTGCCATCTACCAATCATGACTGACCAGTCAGGCTTGAGGGATGACCACCCCCTTACAACATGGACCTGCAACATAATTAACATGGGCAGTAATAGCCACCATGGCTAAATGGGCTAAGAATGACTCAGAAACTCTATCTTCAAACATCCTGTTAAATATTTTAGCTTCCAGACTGAGCTATTCCTCAAAACTACCATTGGTAACTTTATATTGAACTAACTTTCTGTCATATTTTCTCTAAATTGTCACTATATCCTGACAGAGATATATATGACAGATGATCTGTGAATAAAAAAAGTTCCTCTGCCTCCTCCTAGTGCCTCTGACAGCACAACAACCAGTCAGAGCTGAGGAGTTTTTAATGCAGATGTCATACATGTGAATCATTGCTCATGAACTCAAACTAGGCAGCACTGATCAAATATGAAACAAGATTCTGCATTGCCATGTTTTCAGAAACATTATTGTAGTGTACTGTTTGGCTATACATTATGAAAGTTTGCTCCAGCCAATGGGTGCTGCTTTATTTTGGCCCCACTGTTTTTAAGATGGCAAGTGGGCCATGCATTTTCTCATTTAACAGCTCAACAACACACCAAACCCTGGGTCTTCCACAGGGGCTTTTTGGGCCCTGAGGGGTCCTCAGAGTTGATCATTTAAAGGAAGTTTTAATTGTTTTGTTTTTTCAAAAAGTAAAACCTGACTGAAAATACACATTAACATGAACCTAACGTATTATTAGTGAAGACAAATTGGCCTTTTCATAAAATCTATTTTGTTAGCGGTACACAACATTAAGGATTGGAGGATAGGCTAACTGTTACATATGAATCCTTCTGCAATCATGCTAATGCTAAATCACTGTGTAGCACTTTTTTTTGTCACAATGGGTCTTTTTGTAACTTTTCAAGCAAGAGACGGACACACCACCCCCTCAGAAATCTCCAGTGAAAGTGCAGAGGAGGCTAATGCGCCTAACCATGCTACAACTGATGCTAACTTAGCAGCTACAGGCAAGTGCAAATGAGAGAAGACCTGAAAATATTCAAAGAATTATCTCTGTAGTAGGTCCTGGCTCCATTTCTCTTGAAGCTAAGGGGTCCTTGGCCTTAAAAATGTTGAAGACTCCTGCACTAACATCAATTTCTGAAAACATTTGAGGGGAGCAATAGGCAATGCAGTAACAGAATCTTGATTCATATTTGATCAGAGCTGCCTAGTTTGTCAATTGACCACAGTAGCCTACATGAACAGTGACTGACAGCTGTGTTAGAGATTCCTTAGCTCTGACACGTCATTTTCATTCAGCCACAGTGGACTCTGTAAATGCCATTAGAAGCACTACGAGGAGGCAGAGAGGTTCATGATTTTCACATTGTCTGTCTCATGTGCTACTGTCTGGATATAGTGAAAGTTTCAGTAAATATGATAAAAGTTATATTTTCAATAAAAGTTACCAACTGTAGCTTTAAAGCAGCTACACTTGTCTTAAGATCAGGACATCACAGCAGTGGACACTATTGGGAAGACAAGTCATCTCTAAATAACTTACTTAACCTTTAAAGTAGTTAACAAAGTAATATATTGTTACTAATGTCTGATTAAAGTGACTGCGCTCAACGCTGGTTCCCATAGTAAGTTAGTCGCTCACAGGACTATTTCAAGACACTCTGGGGGCCCTAGGCAAGAGGCACCTTGGAGCCCCCAAACTGGCAGGATTCGCCTTTTGTTTCTGCTGCTGGTTGAAATCTGTACTTGCATAGCTTGCTGAATGATTTGTTTTGCTTGCGCAAGAGGGTGAGTGTCACTCTTGCGATTGGACTTTGAACTTATCCCACAGTAGTGGTACCGTGAGGTACCGTAGTACTACGGTACTCCAACAATGCTAGCGTGGGTGGCAACCAATCATGCGGGACATGGTCTCAATTTGTGTGACACGTGAAAAGAGACAGAAATACTGTGCAGTCCCGCACAGTGCGAGGCGTCTGGTCACCCTACTTAGCCACTCGCAAGCAGCAGCTAGTAGGGGGCCCCATTAGGGGGGATTCCAACGTGTTGTCGTTGTTGCAGTGTCTATAGGGGTTCCATCATATTGTCACTGATATGGACCAATGTCAGCCGTCTCTGGGGGCCCCCTTCCAGCTCGGGGCCCTAGGTAATTGCCTAGTTTGCCTGTCCGGTTGCGACGGCCCTGGTTGCTCACTCATTACACGTGAACCCAAAGACTCATAAGCTTATCCCACTCCAGTTCCCACAATCCCTCACCTGTTCCCGAGTGGTGACTGTGAAACCTGCTGTTGAACACACTGTTAGGAGTACTCTACATTCCTGTATGTTATGATATATGTCACTGCAGTATGATGTCCTTCAAGTGTGTATTTTCAAGATGTATATTTAGTCTCGCCACCAGACAATCAGAGATCTCTGCCTTCTGATAGTCTGGGGACACTCCTTTCTAAAGTGTGTTTAACACACCGGCGAAAACGGCCGGCAACAAAGCAACGCCTCTTGCATTTTTGAAAAGGACATGCCTTCTCGGAAATGTGCGCTCCTCCTTTTCTCGTCCGCAAGGAAACAAACACACAGAGAGCTTGAAAATGGATGCCGAGAGATTTAACTCCGTTTTATCAAACGTGTGCTCATCCGTGAAGAAAATATTTTTTCCAGCGGATGTCTTAGTTACAACATTATTGAGCTAACTGGAGTAGTTTCATGTCGTATCCGACAACGGGAGGCTTTTAACAGATGACGTCCTGATGTTAGCTTTGCTGCTAGTGTTAGCTGTCCCTGTCAGCTGCAGCCACTGATGCTTTCTAGACATCGTGATTTCCCAAAACTGAATAAATACCACACATAGCAACACAAAACTGCTTTGCTAGCTCAATCATGTTGTAACTAAGATATCCGCTGGAAAAAATATTTTTTTCACGGACCGTTTACTGAGTTATTACCTATTACAGACACCGCTAACGGCTAAGAAATAGAAATAGTAATGTTTGTTCAAACATTGTGTTTATAGACTTTACAAACATCGGATTAGTCTAAACGGTGATACAGTGATGTGAAAAATGTGATAAACCAGCAGAGCTTTTAGCTATATATATAGCTAAGTTATATATAGAGAGCTAAAAGCTCTGCTGGTTTTCTACCCGGAAGTAGGCTATTTGTAAACAACAAGGCGATTCCCTCTATAGTCCGGCCAGACGGATGAGTCATGGCCTTGTAAAAGATGTTTGTTTCTTTTAGTTGGCGAGAATGTGTCGCCGCAAACGCGACAAACATCCACTAACTTTGACGGCGTTTTCTGCGAGCACGGCTGAGCCATTTTGTACCGCTATACGAGTTTCTAGTGGGACTATGTTTACAAGCACAAGAGTTCAGCGAGCCACCAAAGGACCGCCCTGCTGATTTACTATTGGTTCTGCAACGTAGGGAGTTTTTTTAAACTCTGAAATTGTATCCGCCCATCTAAACACAAAATCAGGGAGAAAGTCATCAGTCTTTAGTTAAGCAAAGCGTCTAAAGACTGACTTGTGAGTCTAGATGTATATTTGACATGAGAGTGGTTTGGCAATAAGTCCAAGAGTTCTGTGTCAGCAAGGAGTCACTAAAAGACAATCACTAAATAACCAGAAAATAAAACCCCTGTCCGTCCCTACAGAAGATGGGGGTCCACCTTCTCACTTACACGTGTTGCAACATTCCCAGAATGTAACAGATGTTAGATCAAAGTCATGATTGTACCAACCAGGATGACTTTGAGCTTCGCCAAAGAGGCAGCAGCTGATGATTGGACAATGTGTTGAGGCTTGTTTCCAGCTGCACCACCCAGAGTTTAGAATCAAGACTACAGCTGTACATGCTGATGGTAGACTTGTTATGGTTGCAGGGTTTCTACACATTTGGAATTTCAAAATTCCATACTTTTCCATACCCTAATTTCCAGACTTCTCTGCTTTTTTTTTGTTTTTTTGTTTGTTTTTCCAGAGAATATGCAACATCTGAGTAAATATATCAGTGTATCATATTTCACATCATATTTAATTATTCTTAATAGGCGATTGTAGCCAAGTACCATAATGGCATGCAAATAAAAACTCAGGTAAGTTCAATGTCTGGGCTGAGGCAAAAAGGTTGGGACTCTGGGTGCAAGCGATGCAGTAACGAGACGTCTGTGTTTTTTCCTTTCATGTGGCTCAGAATCGCCTTCTCCCCCATGTTGGCGATGTCAAACGATTTCACACAAAGCTTGCATCTAGATCTGTGTGTGAATTGGGAATCCTTGGCCAACCAGTATTTATATACGGTACTGTCAAGCCATCCATCCAAAAACTTGCATCTACCCATTGTGAACCACGTGAAACTCGTCTTCTTGTCAAAGGTGCAGTGTTGGAGTGAAACTTGATACCTGGGGGGCTGGAGGAGGCTCATGGGGCAGCGGACTGGACATACCACTTGTCAATCAGGTAAAAGGGGCGGTATGTTTTCTGAGACGTTTGCTCTCACACAAACTGTGCTTGGCCCGGCATAAAACACGATCCGGATTGAGTGAATTATTTTAGGAAATACCTAATTTTCTATTTTAGAAAACAGTATTTTAGAACAGTGGTAATAGTCTGGAAACAAATATTTTTCCATACTTTATTTTTCATTTTCCATACTTTTTAATACCTGGAAATTCATCAAATTTATTTCCATACTTTTCCATACTTTCCATACTTGCATAGGAACCCTGTGGTTGAAGGGACATTCAGCTGACACACACAGGGTACAACAAATACCTGCAGAATGATGCCTTGATGCTGGAGGATACCTAACATTATACATGATCATCATGTTTCCAAAAGGAAATACAAAACAATGCACATGCTGATTCTGGCTAGTACCAGAATGGTACAGGACTTAAAGGATTAAAGATCATTCAGATGATATGACCTTCACCAACAATCCCCTGATATCAACCCCACTGAACACTGCTGCAAAACCCGTCCCTAGAAAAGAGCATCCATAAATAGCATATATAGTACGCTGATTTATGTTCTGCATTTTTAAAGCTCCTCTTCTCTCATATTTTTTCCCCCTACAAACATCACTTGGAGGTTTAGCCTTCATTGTGCAGAATGATGCATGTGCCAATTTGTTTCCACATTCATCTGCTGAGGTAAGAGTTTCTCTGTGCTCAGCTTAAATCTCTGTTTAACACGATCACATGGGCAGGATTTTGTGACATCACAGCTGGTTTGGAGACCAACCAAAATATTCATTCCCAACATGCAACTTACATATGTGTGATGTAGAAGCTTCCTCTATGTCACAAACACTAAGATTGGGCTTTTCGGTGAAGTAGAAGACACAGACACAGTGAAACTACCAACAAGAACAACAATCGCATTTTCGTGGAGTTTTCAATGAGGGACAAGGAGAAGATGTATTTTTTAAATGTTTTAATGGGGAACAAAAACACCTTTTAATGTTATTAAATAAGAACATTACAAAGAAACATAACACTGATTCGTTTAAACAACATTAGAAGAGAACAGTAATAGTCAATCGGGATGTCCCGGTCAAGTTTTTGTGCCCCCAATCCCACTCTGAGTCATTTAATATTGGAGTCCTGATCTGATACTTCTATTTTCCTAGATAATACAGCTACATAGTGCATACTTGAGGTACTTTAAAGTTATTAAAATCAATCTGATGTATAGCCTATGCCTATTTTTTTTAACTTTATTTTCATTATTTTACTTTTTTCATTTCGTTATTTATTTTATTCAATCTATGATCTGTTATTTATTAATTAATTTATAACAAAATAAAAATTAGAAAATAATGAACTCCTGCAACAGTGCAGCAGTGATAAACACCTGTAATCTTTTTGGCCTTGCTGCTGTCTCGAGGGAATGTGTTTGTCCCTTTAAGAAATATTTGGTGCAGCCTCTGTCTGAGTTACCTGACTGATCAGTATTTTATTCAGTATTTATTTTCGTCATCTGTACATCTATTGCGTGGTTTAGGCCACAGTAATATATCACTCTTATTGCCATTTTGCTTGAGGGGCTTTTGTTTCACTTACAGTGGTGTGGCGAGCATGGTTGTCATTGGTTCTGCACCGCTGTCTGTGAGTAGGTAGAACAGCAGGTGGAGCAGCTACGTGATGCCCTCTAGCTACATGATTTGCCCACCACACCTACATGTCAGTCCATGGGTAATGGAAAGGGTTACATCTCGTTACTTATAAAGTGAATCACGTCTTCATGTATTTTGAATTATAAAGTGGATTATTGTGATTATAGGAAGGTTCAGATAGCCACTGAGATACTGAGTTTGTCTTGTACTCATGGTGGGCGTGGTTTGTAGGGGCATGTCGTGTATGATACAAACGGAATGGGTCTGCAGCTATACAGTACATGTCTCGCTGTCTGTCTCTCCCCTGAGCAAGGCAGTGAAACAACATGCGTCATAGTTGAATAGCGGGAGACACTGAGCTTAAATGAAATGAGTGTTTATAACCTTAGTAAATCATATAAATAAACAGTCTCATACTGCGTTTTTGTTTATGTTGTATGGTGTTTCTCTGTGGGCGGGACTCAGGTTCTGTTCTTACACACACTCGGGAGCTCAGTGAAGTGGAGTAGAGTTGAGGAAGGCTGCACCCTGCATTGCTGCACATGAAGGCTTTGCATAAGAAAATACCTGTGTGGCAGCTGACGTAAAACAAAGGATCGTATCGGGCTCTATGTAGCTCACTATAGCCGATCCTGATTAGTTAAAAATGCCTTGATTGGCATCGCTAGCGATATTTGAGATCGGATTGGGACCTCTCTAATAGTTAATGGTGCGTTCGTTTTGTACTCGGAGGTCAGAAATTCCCAGTTCCCAGTCAGAAGTTTAAACTCGAACGCACCTGAGATCGGATTTCCAATTCGGAAACTCGAAGCAACCGCATCAACCCCGACTTACGAATTCAAGATGGCTGCCGGTCACATACATAGTGAGTAAACACTCTGCAAAAGTACTGTTTATAGCAATTGCTACCTTCTCCGTTTTTTATCCTCATCTGCAGCGTTCATCAGTTGGAGTACATGATGGTTTGGAAGCTGTCTATACTCCAAAAAATGCAAAAACTGTTGTCAGCTCAGAGGTAACGTCATTCCCACTTCCGACGTCCGATCTCCGAGTACAAAACGAACGCACCATAATACCATGTCTTGAGCCTAGCTGGCATCATAATCATTGTATCACTGAAGATGCAAAAAGGTTTTCATCTCTTTCAATAAAGCTGAAATAAAGTGAGTTCACTCCCTGTAGCTCACCTTACCCTTTGTCTGCTGTCTTGCAAACAACTCTTGTAGACTTTGAATATTAAATACAGTACTTGATCATCATGCTATTAAAACTTTAAACAACTTAGGCCCAGAGTGTAAATTGGATCTTTGTCAGTGTCCTTCAACTACTGTTTCTGTTTTGGCACTCATCATGTGTAGGATGTAATAGCACGTACTCACCCCTCCCACTGCAGATCCATTAAAGGGCCTGCTGTCTGTGTGGCGTCCAGGCACCCAAAGGGACTGTCAGCTGTGGGGTCACACCTCTAATCCTCCACTGACTGAAAATGCAAACAGCTGCTTGCCTGATCTGCTCTGCCTCGCTGCTGAAAATGTTCCAAAACAGAGAGCCAACAAGGAAGGACATGGGTGGACATGCAGGCCTTATGTTCATTCCTGTTGAAAGACAAAAACATGTCTGAATTCAGTTCTAATGATAGAACACAGTAAGTGCTTACTTACTGCACTTACAAAATCTGAGCTGAATAGTATGGGGACATTCACATACATCACTGCGATATCCCTCGTGATATTAAAACAGTTTACTCGTATGATGGTTGAAATCAGTTGTTCATGGGGACACCTCTGCAGCTAAAAGCTGCAATAAAACGAATACAAATACTTACTAAAAATACATTATTAAAGCTTTAGTGTCTGAAATGGACCAGCCAAATCATGACACAGACAATAAACACGAACAACACTTGTATCAGTTTAAGTTCTTTGTCTAGCTGTGGTGGTTATTTTTGCCCCATGACTGTGTTTTCTGTGCATGGTGCATTTCAATTCTAGTAAAGGGGAACCCTTATCTCCTCTGCTGCTATCAGGCTGAAAATGCCACTGATGGTGCAGCCAGTAAACAGGCTCTAACACAGTTTGTGTGGTCTGTCAGGCAGCAGAAGGCAGAAGGGTCAGGCAAGGTATTAAACAAAAGGTTTATTAATATCCATCACACCCAGAGTATTAATAAACTGCACATGTGCTTAATGCCAAAATGATGAGAACAATGGTGAGTGAGTGCAGGTTTCTATGGATAGAGATATCACTGTCTAGGAGTGCACAGGAGAGACTTTACTTTGATTTTAGTTGGTTTACCATATAATACATACACTTTACAAAAAATGGTCACTTAAAAAGAAGCCACTGTAATGGTATTAATACCCCTTTTTGCCACTGTTCCTTATTTCAATTTGTTATTTCCTGGGAGCACAGAAGTGTTCATACAGGACCCGTTTTATTCACTTATTGTACATTATTAGGACAACAACAGTGACTTTATGGCATCTATTGAAGGATATTACATTTGCAACTTTATGACTTATGTTGTAAATCAACTGAACTGAACTAGCAGCCAGTCAAACTGTATGTGCAGAGAAAAGGTTAGATTTGTCATTTGAGAGCAGAAAGAAGAAAAAAATATACCAAGCATTATTATATTATATTATTATAAAATCCAGAATTGAATTTAAAATTCTACTGTTAACTTATAAAGCTCTAAATGGTCAAGCTCCATCATATCTTAGTGAGCTCATAGTGCCTTATTATCCCACCAGAACACTGCGCTCTGAGAACGCAGGGTTACTCGTGGTCCCTAAAGTCTCCAAAAGTAGA
>NC_065526.1:36125644-36129029 GCF_006386435.1 Epinephelus moara | reverse complement strand
TGTCCGTCCTGGAAGAGGGATCCCTCCTCAGTTGCTCTTCCTGAGGTTTCTACCGTTTTTTTTCCCCGTTAAAGGGGTTTTTTTGGGGAGTTTTTCCTTATCCGCTGCGAGGGTCATAAGGACAGAGGGATGTCGTATGCTGTAAAGCCCTGTGAGGCAAATTGTGATTTGTGATATTGGGCTTTATAAATAAAATTGATTGATTGATTGATTGATTACATTTGGCATTTGGATATAAAAATGTTGCTGTGGTCAACAAAAACTGATTGTGGAAAATAAAAGAAGAATACAGCATGTGTTCAACATTTCAGGCTGTCCAAAGTCCACATTAGGGTTTAAGCTAGCTGAGCTTCATAGTTTTGCGACACAATCAGTGTGGTGAGATGAATTAGCACCTGGTGACAGTATGCATCCAAGTATTGATTCCCTTAATATTGAGTTGTAAAAACTAATACACAACCTATAATATCTAGGCTTTCATTGGTGGATGGCCACATTTCTGCTCTTCCTAAAACGACTAACTTGCAGTAGATGACTGTCTAACCCCAATTCCTATATTGCAGAAGTAGTAGTGATTTAAATGGTAGTAGTAGGCTCATTCTACATCATTAGGCCACCAGTGGCAGCACTGATCACTGATATTCCTGTCTTGTGCAGTTTTTAGTTATACCTGGTGTTTGAGTGCATGTAAAAGCCCAGACACACCAAACCGACTTCAGAGAACTAGCAGTGATGAAGGTCCCCTGCTGTGTTGCATGACGTCACTGTGTCTCGTAGTGAGTAATGACTGTGTTGCACTTTACGGCCCCAACATGCATTGTCACCATAACAACTAACAACAATCGGCATTTTCTTTTTTACTGGTAAAATGACCAGAGCAAACAGTTTGTCTGTTCTATGCCCATTCTTTTTCTACAGTCCAGGTCCAGATAAACATACACATAATAGATGCTTGAACACAAAAGCACAAAGTAAAAAAGCAACTAGGATGAACTGACAAAGGGGTGAATGAAAATGGGCTGGTTAAATATCTGGAGGACTAATGAGGAAAGTGGGGATAGGTGAGCAGGTGGGTGGGGCAGTCAGATGATGGGGAATGTGGCTGGGGAGGAGGGACAGAGAGACAGGCGGACATTCTCTAAAATAATTATAATAATGATAATGATAATGATAACACATTTTATTTAAAAAGGCACTTCTCACAACACCCAAGGTCACTGTACAAAGCATAAAATAACATACATAGCAAGAAACATGAATTGACAAACACACATTGTTGCTGTGACAAAAAGCATTGCTAGCATTGTTTTAATGTAAAAACAACACGTTAAATGTAATGAATGTACAGTAGAGACAAGTGGAGACACTAGAGTTGAACAGTATAACAAATAATGTCCCTAAGGTCATTCAGTCTTTAAGTGGATGTACTGTAGCTAACATAAATGTCACTCAGTGTTCATGTTTGAATACCTGCTTTTCAACAGCTAATGTGTATGTGACAGAATGTGGCCGCAGACATTTTAATTTTCACCACCTATTTCTTTGAGGTCTGCCCATCTGTGTCAGCTGTTTTTCACCAGTCCATAGCATGCAGGATGTCACGACAGAGCTGTCACTGTCTGTAGTGGTTGCTGACAGGATGCCAACCACATGTAGCATGACCAGCCTATAGTGTATACAATAGACCTAAAGCCCTGGCTGTGCTAAGCACGTTGTAATGACAAGTGTTCATTTACAGGTATCACCCAACTATTTAACCCTGCTATCATTAAGGGACCATTAGCACCTGGTGACGGATCTGTTCTTGTTTCTGCCAAGATCATAGTAGAGGCAGAGTAGTTTGTGAAATCTGAACAACTTCTGCTGAAGCAACTGTGGATATAAATTTTGACATAGGGTTTTGCTGCTGGAGCTTCTCTTTATTACAAAATATTCCAAATAACCCCTCAGTAGGAATACACTTTAAAATAGAGATTCTCTGGGGTGCTCACAATCAGACTCTGACTAAAAGAAGTGAAGGCTGGGATGGGGGGGGGGGCTTCTCAGGAACAGCGTTCGTAGAGGGAATGCAACCATGAAGACCTTTATATAGACCATCAAATCAGTCCAATGAGATGCAATGGATGTAGCTGTTTGCTCTACCAAGCATAGAAACTTCCACTGTTCTGCCTTAACTAATGATTTTGCCAGGAATCTATGAGAATTGGACTGTTAAATAGAATAGAAATAGAAATACAGACTACAGAGTTTGACTTGACAGAATGGCTCTGCTTGGTATGCTCCATTTGGCTATGGTGTAGTTCAACAGCATGAAATACACACCACATGAATTACATGTAGAATGCATTTTCAGTAACCCCCAACACAAAGCCCATGTATAGACTCTTTCACAGTTTGTAAACAATGATGATGTATGTAGTGTGTGCAGGAAGTATGGCAATAGAAGTATGGCAGAGTGCAGTAACTTGTTCAAGCTATGCAATGGCATTAACCACCAAAGATCACATATGCTACCTAAACAAACTGTCTTTGACAAATGGTGATTGACTTCCATGTCTGTATACTATAAGGGAGTGGGTACAAGACATTAGCAAATGGCCCAGTATTCAGTGGCCAGATATATACACCTATTTGATGGAGAAACCTAGTGTGTAACATACACCAGCACAAAATTACAAGCCTACAAGTAATTAGATGCTTATGACTACTTGGTCATGTACAGAACATAAAATACCATGACATAGAATTAGAGTTTTGTGTCTTGAAATCGGAAATCCTCCCTCTAAAAGACACTGAACAACTCTTTATGAGGCTTGGGTTATAATTAACAAACCAGAAAACTAATGTTACGTCCTAACAAGTGGAGGTGGAGAGTAAGCTGCAGCAGAACAACGACAGAGGTGTGGAAGGGAATGAGGAACATCACAGGCTATTCAAAGAACAAAAGTCAGGTTATGGATGGTGATGTGGACAAAGCCAACAACTTCAACCTGTTCTTTAAAGGGCCAGTGTGTAAAATGGGTTGAAAACCGTTGAAAACAGTGACATCAGTGGTCAAATTCTAGATTGCAGGGCTCACTCGCTCACCCCTCCCGTCGGGTAAATGACGGTGGCCTCGTAGGGACAAAAAGCCTTGCGCAGTTTTTCAGGAGTAGGTCTATCTAGCGACGAGGTGAATATTTATTTAGAAATCTAAACCATGTTACGATATTGTAATGAATCCCTCATGAGCAGGAGACCTGAGTAGCGTTCGGGAAAAAGGCCAGTTTATTTGAGCACTCCAAAAACTCTGGTAACACTCCAGGGGGTAAAAGACTCCGTCCCAAACTCTGACTCTTCTAGCGTAACACACACACTCCATACACACATTCTCGTTTACAATACC
>NC_065526.1:36120672-36125374 GCF_006386435.1 Epinephelus moara | reverse complement strand
ATGGCGGCGCAAGATGGTGACCTCTCTAAAGCAAGGCCCTTGCTATATATGTATATAAAAGCATAATTATAAGGCTACGAAAACCAAACGAATTTTATTTTATAGCGATTATATACTTATATAAACATATTAATGGGTAGAATATTCAGATTCAGATTCAGATTTGACAATAAACCATGCCAAATATTACACACTGGCCCTTTAACAGGGCTGATGGAGGAGGCAGTGTTCACCCTACCCCTGCATCCATCCCCCCTTCCACAGTGTCACCTGCTGCTGCTGCTCCTGCTCCACTGTCACCTGGAAGTAGCCCCTCCCCCACTACTGCAGCGACAGCTACAGCTACAACATCTACCACTCAGGGCCAACTACCACTGTCCTTTACGGCAGAAGAGGTGACGGTGGAGCTCAGGAGACTGCGTACAGGGAGGAATGCAGGCCCTGATGGAGTGTGTCCAAGGTTCCTGAAAGATTGTGCAGCCCAGTTAGCAGAGCCCCTTCAGCGGCTCTTTAACAGGAGTCTTCGAACAGGCAAAGTCCTGGTGCAGTGGAAAACATCTTGTCTCATACCGGTGCCTGAAGTGGATCGCCCGGCTGAGTAAAATGACTACCGACCGGTGGCCTTAACATCACACATTAGGGAAGACCCTGGAGCACCTGGTCCTCCGTTTCCTGAGGTCAGAGGTCACTGATGTGGTTGACCCCCTCCAGTTTGCCTATCAGGAGCACATGGGAGTGGAAGATGTGGTTCTTTACATGCTGCATCGTGCCTACAGCTAATTGGAGGAGCAGGGATGTTGTGTGAGGATCTTTCCTTGACTTTTCAAGTGTGTTTAATACTATCCAGCCCCCCATACTGAGAGACCGATTGGACGGGATTGGAGTAGATAACAGACTACCTGACAGAGCAGCCTCAGTATGTCAGGCTTGGAAGCTGTGTCTCCAGGATGGTCAGGAGCAGCACTGGTGCTCCACAGGGAACTGTTTTAGCACCATTCCCGTTCACACTCTACACAGCAGACTTTTAGTACAACTCAGAGTCCATACAAAAATACTCTGATGATTCAGCTATTGTTGCTTGTATCAGGAGCTATCAGGAGCAGGAGTACAGTACCTTGTGGATGCCTTCAGGGACCGGTGCAGTAAGTGCTGTCTCCCCCTCAACACAGCAGAAACCAAGGAGATGGTGGTGGATTTCAGAAGGAAGAGGTCACCCCATCAACCAGTCTCCATACAGGTGGAGGACATTGAGGTGGTCCACACCTACAAATATCTGGCGGTCCTCTTGGATGATAAGCTGGACTAGTCCTCTAACACTGACGCCTTCTACAGGAAGGGGCAGAGCCGCCTGTTCTTCCCACAGACACTGAGGTCCTTTGATGTGTGTGTGGAGATGTTTACCATGTTCTATCACACGGTGGTGGCCAGTGCAGGCTGCAGTGTGCTGGGGAGGCAGCTTGATGGACGAAGACATCAAGCGTTTGGACAAGCTGGTTAAAAAAGCTGGCTCAGTGCTCGGCAGGAGATTGGACCCACTAAGAACTGTGGTGGAGGGGGGCACATTGAACAACCTGAAAGCTATAATGGACAATAGCAGACACCCTTTCCACAGCCTCCTGGAGCGACAGTTGAGTAGCTGTAGCAGGTGGTTCTTCTCACTGGAGCATTTCAGGAGATCCTTCATTCCCACCGCAATAAGACTTTTTAACATCTCCTGAATCCAGTCACACACATACACACATCACCTTAGCCACAACTGGACTGGACTGTGGAATGGGCAATGTTAATTTAATTTTTATTTTCTATTTATGCACTTATTTTAATTTCTTTTATTTTATGTCTTTTTTAATACCACTGTGTTGTTGTTGATGAAGAGAATGGTAGATGGACCTGCATTTGTATAGCGCCTTTCTAGTCATCCAACAACTCAAAGCCCTTTTTACACTACGAGACATTCGCCATTCACACACACACATTCATACACTGGTGGCTGAGGCTACCGTACAAGGTGACACCTGCTACTCAGTTTTTAAACACACTGATGGAAGCATCAATGGGAGCAATTTGGGGTTCAGTATCTTGCTCAAGGATACTTCGACATGCAGACTGGAGGAGCCGGGGATCGAACTGCTTACGACCCGCTCTACCTCTGGGCCACAGCCGCCCTGTGTGTGTGTGTGTGTTGTTGTTTTTTAAGCTGCTGGACAGTTGAATTTCCCTATGAATGATGAATTGAGTTCTTTCTGTTC
This sequence comes from Epinephelus moara, assembly GCF_006386435.1. Taxonomy (NCBI): domain Eukaryota; kingdom Metazoa; phylum Chordata; class Actinopteri; order Perciformes; family Serranidae; genus Epinephelus; species Epinephelus moara. The sequence goes on along the minus strand of NC_065526.1, from coordinate 36,123,125 downwards.
TATTCTGTTCTAACAAGGAATTGCACCTGCATCGCAGGTTTGTATTATTTTGTGTTGTCGGCTCACTAGCTTGCATTGTTCAGAGTTGGATGATACAGTTGTTATGCAAACATGAATTCTGCTTTTGTTTGACTGTAACACGATAATTTTCCATTGTGTCCTGAGTCCAGTGGTAGTCAACCCATTACAACAGCAATTAACAAGTTATTGTGTGTCAACTGAATATGTTCATGGTTGCTTGTAGTAACATAAATAGATGGTTGACATAGATAATAGACACAGATGAGTGTATATATAAATATTATTACAATAAAACTGAAGGTTTTTACAGACACTTTCATGTTCTGTTTGTGATTAACAGCTGTTGGAGCTACAAGCAACCACAGTGCATTCGGCTGAATCACCAGTTAACACAGTCACTTGTTTAACCAAAACACTTGTTGCTCTGAAAACAGTCGTGACCCTGTTGGAATTCTGTACAATTTTTAGCACTGTTTTCCAACCTGAAGTGGTGTTCCTTGTTGTCTGGCAGAGTATCATGGCCTCAGACTTGGGAACGTCACAATCAGATGCATATTGGTAAGGTCAGCAGAATTATAGTCAACAGACACAACAGCAATGTAATCCTGAGATCACCAGACTGGACACATTCCACTTGATGGCTGTGTCCATAAAAATCACAAACAGAACAGATGACAAGGGACCACCCTTGTGATGTGCCAGAGTTATTGCAGAGAACCGCTCTTATCCAGTTATATGCTGGGTGATTTGTGTCATCGACCCCAGCAACCCATGCCCTTGCCACAGGACACCCTGGGGGACACAGTCATAAGCCGTAAAGTCCACAAAATACATGTGCAACTGCATGGGCAAACTCCTGTGACCCCTGAGCCAACGCTCTATGACCAGGATAGGCATGTGTATTTCTCTCTCTGAACCAGATGCCCAGCAGTCAGCCTGGAGGGTCCCTGCAGAGGCTCATCAGCGTGATACCTGATTATGAGCAGATTTTTCTACCCCCTGTTATGAAAATGGGAACCATCGCTCTTTCTGCCAGTCCTAAACAGGCCAAACAATTCCATGAGTCTTCTGCCTGACAGCTTTTTTCACTTCAGTTTGTCCACCGGTGGGTTTTAGTATATCCCCCACGACAGGTATGACTGGCACAAGAGACGAAAAAATAGAGGCAGCACACTGCACACTATGCTCCTATAAGCGTTTAAATTACCACTGAAATGGCATTTTGAGCTACACACTCTTCATCAGATTAGCACAACCTTCTGGCCACACAATGTAGGCTTTGAACAGGTACCAGACTCTATGGCCTCTAGTTTCCCGGCACGGCGCAGGGTGGCGCAGGGTGGCGAACCCCACGCAGAGCTAGTTTCGAGCAGCGCAACCCGAGGCGCGCTCAGTTTGGTAGTTTGGCAGACTGAGGTGCGCTGAGATGGGTATGGCGGCGCAGCAGGGGGAGGTGTCGACAGATCCAGCTTGGCGCAGTGACAGTTTCGTGCCAAAAGGCTTCGCCGAAGGTGCGCTAAAAGCTTGCCAGCTGAAACCAGGTCTACTGTCAGCGCAGGCGGAGAGCACCCGGTGTAATGGAAGTTTGGCTGACAGGCGGACAGTGGCACCGTTTGGCACGCGTAATGGAAACCCATGGAGGTCTGCTTGCAGTTCCGTATATTCGGACACTGCGAGCTTGGACCTCCCGGACCAAAACATCAGTTTCCTCCTGGGAGAAGTTTGGCCGTCTGACGCTGCTGCTCTCTTCTGCCATGGCAAGTTGAGTAAACTCTCATTACGCCTTCGTGCGGCGTATTTAAGGGCGAGGAGAGGGGCTCATTTGATTGGTGTGATGTGAATCGGATGTGTAAAACCCACTCCACGCCTTCTCTCCTCCCTCTTTCCGACTTGCGCAGGTAGGAGGGACGGAGGTGGGAAAGAGGAGTAGCTGTGCCATCGCGCACGGTGTGCCAAACTTGCAAAATCCGGCTGGCCACACCCAATTGGCGAAGCACATGTGCGCTGCGCCTCCGCCGCGCCCGGTCTGCGAAACTTGAGGCCCATGTCTCCAAAATCCAACAGGATAAAGAACTATTTTCTCCAAAAGCTGAAGACCTTGCGGATAAGGCCTTGGTCAGATGTTCCTAGTTCAGCCTCACTAACCTGGGTATAACAAGTCACTTTAGAAGTTGTTAACTGACCATCACCTAGTGTGTCAGGTAACAACTTCGCTCTTCTGCTTACCTGGGTGTCCAAGACATATAGGGCTCTAGTTTCGCAGACCGGGCGAGGTGGGGCGCAGCGCACCTGCGCTTTGCCAACTGGGTGTGGCCAGGCGGATTTTGCAAGTTTGGCACACCGTGCGCCTGGCGCAGCTACTCCTCTTTCCCACCTCCGTCCCTCCTACCTGCGCAAGTTGGAAAGAGGGAGGAGAGAAGGCGTGGAGTGGG
>NC_065526.1:36035620-36119514 GCF_006386435.1 Epinephelus moara | reverse complement strand
CCTGGGCACTGCTGAGGTGCCCTTGAGCAAGGCACTGAACCCCCCAACTGCTCGGGGCGCCTGACCAAGGCAGCCCCCTCACTCTGACATCTCTCCACTTTGTGCATGTATAGGTCCTGTTTGTGCATGTGTGTGTCTTTCGGACCTGTGTGTTAATGACAAAAAGAGTGAAAAAAAATGAATTTCCCCTCGGGGATTAATAAAGTANTGCATGTGTGTGTCTTTCGGACCTGTGTGTTAATGACAAAAAGAGTGAAAAAAAATTGAATTTCCCCTCAGGGGGATTAATAAGGTATAAAAAAAATAAAAATTAAAAAAAATCTTATTTCCAAGACAGACCTGAGTATATTGTAAACAGAGAATAACAGCAGTTTCTCCTGCCATGCAAGAGATGTTTTTTCTCAGAGCAAGAAAAAAACAAAAAAGAAAAAAGAAACAAACAAACAAAAAAACCAAAACAAAACACATACTATATTTGCAATTTTGTTACTTTATTTTTGACTGAAGTAGCAATTCATACATTTTTGTTACACTTTTTGCTCTCCCTCACAGGCAATAAATAGAAACTGGTTTCTGTCCACAACCAGCCCTCACTTGGATAAAGAATTTAGCACGAGCAATGACAGAAAAAAAAGTGCGGTAGAATTAGAGATAGAGAGGGTATGTTTGGGTGAGTCACAAACAAGTTATGCAGGAGAAAGTTCCTGGCACTGCTCCCGAAAAATCACATTATTTGGACGTGGGCAGAGAGGGCAGCCAGACATCATGAGAGCCACAGAGAGCTCTGTCATAAGTGATGAAAGCGATGGTGATTACCACAATGTGTGTGTCAGGGGAAAAGGGGTGTGAGTGGGTAGTGTACCTGTTCAGATGTGTGTGTGTGTGTCTGTGTGTGTTTGTTAGTAGGTCAGGGTGGTGCCCTTGGCCTTGTAAGGCAGGGTTATCTGGGGTTATATATTTGATCCCTGCCTTCCCTGCAGGTCTAGCAGCTGCCTCCTCTTCACCTGGCCTCTGTAAGTCTGCACAACTGGTTGTATTTTGTTTTCATGCTGTATTTCTCTGTTGTCTAAACTAAAGGTAAATTGATTTAATATGATCTGTCTAACAAAATAGAGATGATGAATAGGTGCTTTTTTTTCTTAAATTTGAAGCATAGCTAACACATTTCACAAGACGTATGCCAGAAAATGTCTTTATCGGATATACTTCTAAACATTTGAACTAATGATCCAAAATACTGACAAGACAAACAGGAGACATGTTATTTCTACAAATAGTGATGTAAGTAAGCTGCTGTATTTCAGATGTTTAAAATAGCCTTAAAATATCCTACTTATTGTTTTCTCTGCCCACTTCAGGTCACTGACATACTCTGAAGTCTGAACTCACTTGTCATCTGAGTTGAATCCACTGGTAAACTTTCCTTTCCTAATGCTTTCATAACAATTTATACTATAAAGGTTAAGACTGATATAATATGACTATGTTCTCTTGTGGAAAACAGACAGAATAGCTTAAATTCAAATACAGACGGCAAAGAAAAAAAAAGCCTTGAAACCAACAGTTGAAAAATAAAGTCAAAGATATGAAAGTGAAGTATAAGATAGAGACAGAGTGAATCCTTTATCATCTCTACTAACTGTGTGTACAGCAGTGCAGCCATGGGGGATGCAGAGATGGCTGTGTTTGGGCTGGCTGCCTCTTACCTGAGGAAGTCAGACAGGGAGCGTATGGAGGCTTCCACACGTCCCTTCGACATAAAGAAGGAATGCTTTGTCCCGGATCAAGTGGAAGAGTTTGTGAAGGCAACCATCACCAGCCGAGATGGAGACAAGGTCACTGTGGAGACACAGTATGGGAAGGTCAGTGGTTACATTTTACCATTTAGATCATATTATTAACACTACATACACTTTTCTTGTTGCAGCAATAAATTTACTATCAACCTAAAGCCTAACATGTCATCATGTATCTAAGTCTAAGTACATTGCTGAAATACTGCAATTGTAATAATCTTAATCTTGTAAACTGGTAGAGATGAAATTATGTGTGACTCTCAAAAAGCTGTGTGAATTAATAATTTCACATTGAAAAGGCAACAACTTGACATTAAGCACATGTTTTGTTTCTCCAGTTAAGTGTATGATGAAATGAGGCATTGCTGCCATCTGGCATTCACACTGTGTGGCACAGTCTGTAATATCACACACGCAGTGTTGACAATAATAGGGTTATCAAAAACAGCAACAGCAACTGTTTGAACGTTTGGCTTACTTTCTAATTAAAATAACATTTTTGGGTGAAATGTATTTGACCATTGAATAGTAATCAGAAAACTGCATTCATTTTCTTAGACTGTGGTGGTCAAAGATTCCCAGATTTTGCAACAGAATCCTCCAAAGTTTGACAAGATCGAGGACATGGCCATGTTGACCTTCCTCCATGAGCCCGCTGTGCTGTTTAACCTCAAAGAGCGTTACGCAGCATGGATGATCTATGTGAGTAGTCTACAATCCATCTCTCTTTAAGATGTGAACAAAAAGAAAATAACAAGTACAGTAATACTAAATGAGAGAATAATGTGTCTAAAACCTGAAGCCATCAATACACCAAAACATATCAAATCATTCATTTACACAAGAAAAACTGTGAGCAGTTAAAACGGTTAATATTAAAACAGTGATACTGTCTTCCATTTCACAGACCTATTCTGGGCTCTTCTGTGTGACTGTCAACCCCTACAAGTGGCTGCCAGTCTACAACCAAGAGGTGGTTGTTGCCTACAGAGGAAAGAAGAGGAGTGAAGCTCCTCCTCATATCTTCTCCATCTCTGACAATGCCTACCAGTACATGCTGGCAGGTAAAAAGAACATTAGATGATGTCACCATGTCTCGTACATGTAACTTTTGTTCCACATAATTATAATGAATCTTGATACTTACAAAATTGTCCTCTCTGGAAACTTGTTTTTTGTAGACCGCGAAAACCAGTCAATTTTGATCACGTATGTAATGTCTTACACTTCAAAACATAAATGACACTGTATGCTCTGGAATAAAATCTTATTCTATATTATGTCACTGTAGGTATTGATCATTGACTTTACTATTACAGTGGAGAATCTGGTGCAGGAAAGACTGTCAACACAAAGAGAGTCATCCAGTATTTTGCAAGTATTGCAGCTGGAGGCATAAAGAAAGACGCCGTTGCCAAGGACAAGGTAAATAACAAGCTCTGTCAAATGTGTGAGTTCTCAGAGGTCTGGTGCATCTCTAACAGGCTACAACTACAGATAACACAACAAAAAAAAGAGTGTAACTATCAACTCTTATCCCCTGTAACTACAAAGGAATAGATTTGCCTTATATGCTCAATTAAATTCCTGGTATTAAGTAACATCGACAGTAATCTTTGTGCACTGGTCCCAAATCAAACTCCTGTCACGATTTCCACCTTCAATAGCTACTGTGGTCGATAATTTGTAGGTTCTGTTCCTCAAACGTTCACAAACTGACACCAGAGGCTGCTAAAGTCTCTTTGTGTATCTCTAAACATTAATCACAGATTGAGCATAAACAATGTTCCTCTTTCACAGGGTACCCTGGAGGATCAAATCATTCAGGCTAACCCTGCTCTGGAGGCCTTTGGGAATGCAAAGACTATCAGGAATGACAACTCCTCCAGATTTGTGAGTGTTGAATCTTTGTTTGACTTAATTGTGAAAAATATGTAATCAAGTTCCCATGCAAACACAATCAGTGGTGGTAGCAGATATCAAGGTGTCCTTAAATAAACAAACTTAATTCTTTCAGGGTAAATTCATCCGAATTCATTTTGATACCAGGGGGAAGTTAGCCTCTGCTGATATTGAAACATGTAAGAACAAACACCCTTTTACACTAATACTGGGAATATTATTTTATTTACATGTTTTAACATAGTAATATAGTTCATACTACACATACTTACACACAAAGTAATTTCTCTCTTGTATTTTTCACATGTCAGACCTTCTGGAGAAATCTCGTGTGATCTTCCAGCTCAAGGCTGAGAGAGATTACCACATTTTCTACCAGATTCTGTCCAACAAGAAGCCTGAACTCCTGGGTGAGTACAAGGCTGTGGTGGCTGCCCCCCCTCCCAACTCTCTCTCTCTCTCTCTCTCTCTCTCTCTCTCTCTCTCTCTCTCACTCTCTCACATACACACACACACAACACACACAAGACAAAAAAAAGACATGGCTGTCACTGCTATTTTATTTCAGTTGTGTGTCCATCCATCTGACCTTGTCCCACTCTCTCTCTGTGTCCTCCAGAGATGCTGTTGATCACAAATAATCCCTATGACTACGCCTTCATCTCTCAGGGGGAAACCCAAGTGGCCTCCATCAATGATTCAGAGGAACTGATGGCAACAGATGTCAGGCTCTCACTCATTCCTCTTTTTTACAATCTGACATTAAACTCTAATCATAATAACGAAATTAGTTACACTGGATTCATACGAAAAGCAACCCCGTGTTAAAACTATCCTGTATTAGAACAACGCAGTGGGCCATGTTGGTTTAGGTACTGATGAGAGAATGAAATACATCCAGGAAGTCTAGTTGGAGTAACAGATTAATGTATCTAAAGACTGATGCCAAAACAACATCACAACAGTTTATCATACCCAGAGACAGGATTCTACAACTTAGTTATCACAGCAGCAACTAGCAGCTTTTTTTTAGTCCTGCGTCAAATGTCTTTGTTAGTTTTTATCATATCTAGTCAACCTCATCCTGTTTTGTTTTTTTGTCAATTTTTTTGTTGACTAAAAGGTTCAGTGTGTAGGATTTAGGGGGATATATTGGCAGAAACAGAATATTATATAGTATTGTATCATAAGTATGTTTTCTCTAGTGTTCGTTACCTTAGAATGTGCTGTTTATATTTTCATAGGTCATCTATGAAGATTACCATGTTGCACTGGGATACTTCTACAGAAGCCAAGAATGGACAAACTAAACACCAGCTCTAGATAGGATCATTTTGCATTTTTGTTTTTTTATATTTACGTGTCTGCCACCATTTTCAGAAGCCCGTCTGTAGCAAGCAGGATTAAGACCGATTTGTAATGTAAAACTGATATTTTTTAGTATTTTTACTGCTTAAAATCACCTAGTCTGTGAACATCTTGATCGTAAGTTATCAGAGAGAAAAAAGGTGAGCACACATTACCATGTGGTTGGTTAGCCACCTGTCTCCAACATGCAAAACAGCATCAGAGAAACGCTGATTTGTAACATTAAACTGCTTTATTCAGTGTTTTCATGGTTTAAATCACTGGGTCCATTTGTTATGGAGAGGAGGAGACCTCGGAACCTCCTGTACAATGAACACTGAAGGAATCCTAACCAGGAGAAGTTTCAGCTGGTTGCAATCTGCAATCCTTACTGCTGGACACCGCCAAATCCCCCTAAATCTTACACACTTCACCTTTAAAGTCTGGGCATTTGCATCTTATCTTAGTCAAAGAAAACCGTAACTACTTTAGCATAGTTTTTTGTATAATTTTGATTAAAGCCATCTTCCCTACCCAAATGCTGACAAGTTACCACATGCTCCTCGACAGGATGCCTTTGATGTATTGGGCTTTACTCAAGAGGAAAAGAACTCTGTGTACAAGCTGACTGGTGCCATCATGCATCATGGCAACATGAAGTTCAAGCAGAAGCAGCGAGAGGAGCAGGCTGAGGCTGTTGGCACTGAAGGTGAGAGACCGTGGTTTGTCAGGTTGGCTCAGAACCAATCAGAAGAGACACTTACAGTTACAGTACTTATGCAGTTTTACAGCATTCACTCTTCTTCTTCAGATGCTGACAAAGTTGCATATCTGATGGGCCTGAACTCTGCTGACCTCATCAAAGGTCTCTTGCACCCAAGAGTCAAAGTGGGAAATGAGTGGGTCACCAAGGGACAAAACGTTGCTCAAGTAAGAAGCAAAAAAAGTCAATGTAACTCTTTCTTATACACAAAGGTTCTTTACCCAAGACAGGGTCACATTATGTTTCATATATGGCTACTGCTACAAAGGCTGAAAGGTTGCTTAAAAAAATCACAAAAAAATAAAGAAACATTTCTCTGCTTGGTATTACATAAATTGTCTGTTCCCCAGGTGACCTATGCCGTTGGAGCTCTGTCCAAGGCTGTATATGAAAGGATGTTTCTGTGGATGGTGATTAGAATCAACCAGTCACTGGAGACCAGGCAGCCTCGCCAGTACTTCATTGGTGTTTTGGACATTGCTGGATTTGAGATTTTTGATGTAAGTTGTCCTGTAAGCCCACAGTAAACCAGCCCCCTTTTAACAGAAATTGGATGGATAAGCCTAATTTTTTTCTATTTGCAGTTCAACACCTTTGAGCAGCTGTGCATCAACTTCACCAATGAAAAACTGCAACAGTTTTTCAACCACCACATGTTTGTGCTGGAGCAGGAAGAGTACAAGAAAGAGGGCATTGAATGGACTTTCATAGATTTTGGGATGGACTTGCAGGCCTGCATTGACCTGATTGAAAAGGTGAGATACTGGACTATTACATGTCCAGACAAACATAAAGATTGACTGAAAATATTGTGATTTTTTTTTTCAAACCACTCATATTTTTGTTCCCTCAGCCCATGGGTATCATGTCCATCCTTGAAGAGGAGTGCATGTTCCCCAAAGCTTCTGATACCACCTTTAAAGCTAAGCTATATGACAACCATCTGGGGAAATCTGCCAATTTCCAGAAGCCCAGAATTGTCAAAGGGAAACCAGAGGCTCATTTTGCCCTGATGCACTATGCTGGAACTGTTGATTATAATATCAACAACTGGCTGGTGAAGAACAAGGATCCTCTGAATGAGACCGTTGTTGGACTCTACCAGAAGTCTAATCTCAAGCTGTTAGCTACCCTCTTTGCAAACTACGCTGGAGCTGATTCAGGTACCCTGCAATGAATTTCTTGTTTGGAAATAACAATGTTGTTTTGTCTAGCTATGATGTTACACTTTAAGATTGTATTTCTGAACAGTTGCGGCCGAAGGTACTGAAGGCAAAAAAGAGAAGAAGAAGAAGGGATCATCTTTTCAGACTGTGTCTGCTCTTCATAGGGTATTGTGTATTATTGTTTATATGGTATTTTGTATGATGCCGATTAATTCAACAGCCAACAATTACAAATGTATGCCTCATCATATTAATAGGAGAACCTGAACAAGTTGATGACCAACTTAAGGTCAACTCACCCTCACTTTGTACGCTGCATCATCCCCAATGAGACCAAGACTCCTGGGGCCATGGAGAACCCTCTGGTGATGCACCAGCTGCGCTGTAACGGTGTGCTGGAAGGCATCAGGATCTGCAGAAAGGGCTTCCCCAACAGGATCCTCTATGGAGATTTCAAACAGAGGTATTATCTAATTTAAATAACATACTTTATGCTTCAAAACAGAAGTTCAATATTGTTCTCCAACATGTATATATATATATATATATTTTTCTTTTCCAGATATCGCATCTTGAATCCTGCTGCCATCCCTGAGGGTCAGTTCATCGACAGCAGGAAGGGAGCTGAGAAACTTCTTGGGTCTCTGGATATTGATCATAATCAGTACAAGTTTGGACATACCAAGGTATCATCTGAAGTTGTTCTGATACTGTAAAAGGGAAACATTCTGGTAGGAGACGAAGAAGATGGCAAAAAAGTAAAATACCCATTGGTGTTGTCAGGTGTTCTTTAAGGCTGGTTTGCTGGGTCTGCTTGAGGAGATGAGAGACGAGCGTCTCTCCAAAATCATCACTGCTATTCAAGCCAGGTCCCGTGGTCTTTTGTCTCGTATTGAGTATCAAAAGATGGTGGAACGCAGGTATCTTTTGTGCCCAGCTGATATTGTTGCTGAAGATTCAAAAATGATTGGTTTGTGATTTGTACAGTTAACTAAAGCCTTCCATTTTTAAAAAAAAATTATTTAGAGAAGCATTATTAGTGATCCAATGGAATGTCCGGTCATTCATGGGGGTCAAGAATTGGCCCTGGATGAAGCTGTACTTCAAGATCAAACCTCTGTTGAGATCTGCTGAGGCAGAAAAGGAGATGGCCAACATGAAGGAAGAATTCCTGAAGCTGAAAGAGGCTTACGCAAAATCTGAAGCTCGTAGAAAGGAACTAGAGGAGAAAATGGTCTCTCTTCTTCAGGAGAAGAACGACCTGCAGCTTCAAGTTCAAGCGGTGAGAATGTCACTATACTGACATTTTCCTCTGGACATGTCTTTAAGCAATGTGTTAATGGCATCAAATGTTTGGCAGGAGCAAGATAATCTCTGTGATGCTGAGGAAAGATGTGAGGGGCTGATCAAAAACAAAATTCAACTGGAGGCAAAAGCCAAAGAGCTTACTGAGAGACTAGAGGATGAGGAGGAGATGAATGCTGAACTGACTGCTAAGAAGAGGAAGCTGGAGGATGAGTGCTCTGAGCTGAAGAAAGACATTGATGATTTGGAGTTAACTTTGGCTAAAGTGGAGAAAGAGAAGCACGCCACTGAGAACAAGGTATGACATCTAACTTAACTATTTGTTTCATATCAGGAACTTAATCAGGCACTCAGTATCTTATCTTTTCTTGGTTGACAGGTGAAAAACCTGGTTGAAGAGATGTCAGCTCAGGATGAAATCATTGCTAAGTTGACAAAGGAAAAGAAAGCCTTACAGGAAGCTCATCAGCAAACACTGGATGATCTGCAGAGTGAAGAAGACAAAGTCAACACTCTGACGAAGGCCAAGGTTAAGCTGGAGCAGCAAGTGGATGATGTAAGAACCCATATCAAAATTGTACTGCTTAGATGACATTGTAAGTATTAATAATTAAACAATTCACAAATGTATTTGCATTAAGCTTGAAGGTTCTCTTGAGCAAGAAAAGAAGGTTCGAATGGACCTTGAGAGAGCTAAGAGAAAGCTGGAGGGAGACTTAAAGTTGACCCTGGAGACCGTAATGGATTTAGAAAATGACAAGCAACAGCTGGAGGAGCGCCTGAAAAAGTACAAATTCAGCATGAAACTGTTCATTCAGTATGGTCATGTAATATTGTGTACACAGCTTTAATTAGCTAACACTGTTTAAATAAAATTCTGCAGGAAAGACTTTGAGATCAGCCAACTAAATGGCAAACTTGAGGATGAGCAGTCGATTATCATTCAACTCCAGAAGAAGCTGAAAGAGCTACAGGTACAGATGTGTACTAGTGGGTCTAATTAGATGTTAACATATTCCCAAAGTATTGCTATATTTAAACATTTTCTTCTGGCACTAGGCTCGTGTAGAGGAGCTGGAGGAAGAACTTGAGGCAGAGCGAGCTGCCCGAGCAAAGGTGGAGAAGCAGAGAGCAGACTTGTCCAGAGAGCTGGAGGAGATCAGTGAGAGGTTGGAGGAGGCTGGTGGAGCAACATCTGCCCAGATTGAGATGAACAAGAAGAGGGAGGCTGAGTTCCAGAAACTCCGCAGAGATCTTGAAGAGGCCACTCTGCAGCATGAAGCCACTGCTGCCACTCTCAGGAAGAAACAAGCTGACAGTGTTGCTGATCTGGGAGAGCAGATCGACAACCTGCAGAGAGTCAAGCAGAAACTGGAGAAGGAGAAGAGTGAGCTCAGACTGGAGCTGGATGATGTGGTTTCCAGTATGGAACAAATAGTTAAATCTAAGGTATGTGCACATGAAGATGCTCTAGGTAAATTTCCACACGGGCTGAACTGGCAACTTGGTTGTTAACTGAATTATAACAGTTCAATACCTAGAGGAGATGCAACATTAGTAAACAGTGAACATGTACACTTTCAATTTTAATTTGATGTTGTTATAGGCCAGGTGGGTGAGACAATCTAAATTTAATATAAAATATTCTGTCCCTCCAAGATGGAACTGGGAGTTCAATGTAGTGAATAAATGTCTGGATATGTCTAATGCTGACAATTAGTTAACAGTGCTTGTGAACAATGGTGTATTTCTTTTGAAGACTATCTTAGAGAAGACCTGCAGAACTTTGGAGGATCAAATGAATGAATACAGGAACAGGTGTGATGAAAATCAGAGATCCCTTCATGACTTCACCACCCAGAAAGCCAAGCTTCAAGCTGAGAATGGTCAGCATTACTCTTTTCACTTGAATAATAAAATTGTTTAATGTAGAACACTGCAACTCTAAAACTAAATGCTGCCCATCTAGATGAACTTTCAAGACAGCTGGAGGAAAAAGAGTCTCTGATTTCTCAGCTGACCAGAGGAAAAAACTCCTATACTCAACAAGTTGAAGACCTAAAAAGACAACTAGAGGAGGAAGTAAAGGTATGAAAGTGGGATAATTAGTTAAATTATCTTTAAGTTGCAAATACAGTTGCATGTCAAAGAGAAATACCTGCATTATCAATATTCATCCAGGCCAAGAATGCTTTAGCCCATGCAGTGCAGTCTGCTCGCCATGACTGTGACCTGCTCAGGGAGCAGTATGAGGAGGAGCAGGAGGCCAAGGCTGAGTTGCAGCGTGGCATGTCCAAGGCCAACTCTGAGGTGGCTCAGTGGAGAACTAAGTACGAAACTGATGCCATCCAGAGAACTGAGGAACTGGAGGAGGCCAAGTAAGTCCTGTACATGCAAGAACATCAACCTTAATATGATATAAGACAGACTTTGAGAGAAGAACACTTAAAATTATGTTTTCTTATTCAACCTGGCATGTTTGCCATGAATGTAGTAGGGGGTTGCTAAAACTGCCCCAAAATAAAAAGAACATTTAAGCATCAGTGAATAATACCGTTTTTGTTTTTTAGAAAGAAGCTGGCTCAGCGTCTCCAGGATGCTGAGGAGGCTGTTGAAGCAGGAAATGCTAAATGTTCCTCTCTGGAGAAGACCAAACACAGGCTGCAGAATGAGATTGAAGATCTTATGATTGATGTGGAGAGGTCTAATGCTGCTGCTGCTGTTCTGGACAAGAAACAAAGAAACTTTGACAAAGTATATCAGCATGTTCTAATCGTCAGAAACCTGGGGTTTCAAAGTATTGTTACAGTGCAACTTGCCCCCTTAAATAATTATCATTTGCCAAACTGTTGAGAGCTCGATGTGGTGAGTTTAACTTGAAATCATGCAACTTGTATCTCAATGTCTAGATCCTGTCTGAGTGGAAACAAAAATATGAGGAGTGTCAGTGTGAGCTGGAGAGCTCTCAGAAGGAAGCCAGGTCTCTGAGCACTGAGCTCTTCAAACTGAAGAACTCCTATGAAGAATCTCTTGACCACCTGGAGACCCTGAAGAGAGAGAATAAGAATCTGCAGGGTAACATATTACTGAATTTGTCTAAACAGGCAATACATGCACATTGCAGGTGCCTAAAAAGCCAACTTAATACAACTACTTTCATTCACAGAGGAGATATCTGACCTCACTGAGCAACTTGGTGAAGGAGGAAAAACCATTCATGAGTTGGAGAAAGTCCGTAAACAGCTGGAGCAGGAAAAGAGCGAGATTCAGTCTGCCCTTGAGGAAGCCGAGGTAAGACCAAAACCTCAAATCCTCAGTGTCTCACGTACTTACATTTATAGTTTCAAAATGAAGCCATAATTTGGAGAATAGTAAGTAATACATGTTTAAAAAATATCCTGATGTCTATCTTAGGCTTCTCTTGAGCATGAGGAAGGCAAGATTCTCAGAGCTCAGCTTGAGTTCAACCAGATTAAGGCAGAAATGGAACGTAAACTAGCAGAGAAAGATGAGGAGATGGAGCAGAACAAGAGGAACCTGCAGAGGATGATTGAAAACCTGCAGAGCTCTCTCGAGGCTGAGACTCGCAGCAGGAATGAGGCCCTCCGTTTGAAGAAGAAGATGGAGGGAGACCTCAATGAGATGGAGATTCAGCTGAGCCAGGCCAACAGGCAGGCATCTGAGGCTCAGAAACAACTTAAGGCTGTTCATGCACACCTGAAGGTAAAAAGAGGACACACCTTTCATTGTAATTTGCATAATTACTCTGGCATCTTTGTAACCGGAGCCTTTGAACATTTTCCAGGATGCTCAGCTCCAGCTTGATGACTCTCTTCGAACCAATGATGATCTCAAAGAGAACATTGCAATTGTGGAGAGACGCAACAACCTGCTTCAAGCTGAACTGGAGGAGCTCAGGGCTGCTTTGGAGCAAACTGAGAGAAGTCGCAAACTTGCTGAGCAAGAGCTGATGGATGTTACTGAAAGGGTGCAGCTACTGCACTCACAGGTATGGTAGATGCTAGATTTAGAATTTTTTTTATTTTTAAAATGTTGCTTTTTCGTACATTGTATAATGAAATTGCCTCATGTGTATAATAAAAGAACACCAGCCTAATAAATCAAAAGAAGAAGCTGGAGGCTGACACATCCCAGCTTCAGATTGAAGTAGAAGAGGCAGTGCAGGAGTGCAGAAATGCTGAGGAAAAGGCCAAGAAGGCCATTACTGATGCTGCCATGATGGCAGAGGAGCTGAAGAAAGAGCAGGACACCAGCGCTCACCTGGAGCGTATGAAGAAGAACATGGAGCAAACCATCAAAGACCTGCAGCACCGTCTGGATGAAGCTGAACAGATCGCCATGAAGGGAGGGAGGAAGCAGTTGCAGAAGCTCGAGGCCAGGGTGAGGTTTTTTTTTTTTACATATATGATTTGGGTAATTTTTGGTCAGCAGTGATGTTGAAGTAGTTATTCAGAGAGTAATCTGAAATATTGTCCCTGACCAGGTGAAGGAACTGGAAAATGAGGTTGAGATGGAGCAGAAGAAAAACGCTGAAGCTGTGAAGGGCATCCGTAAATATGAACGCCGTATCAAGGAGCTTACTTATCAGGTTTGAAGCAAGTAGCAAGCTTTATTATTCTGCATATGTGGTTTAAGTTCTTTTAAAAGAAATGACCTCAACTTTGTGTCTCATTTCAACAGACTGAGGAGGACCGCAAGAATATTGCCCGACTTCAAGATCTGGTTGATAAGCTGCAGCTGAAAGTGAAATCCTACAAGAGATCTGCTGAGGAGGCTGTAAGTGGAAATGTGCGAAGGAAGGTCTCCATCTGGCTCCTTCCCCTGTCAGTGTGTAACCATATTTCTTTTATTTACCCTAAACAGGAGGAACAGGCTAATGTGCATCTTGGCAAGTTCCGTAAGATGCAGCACGAGTTGGATGAGGCTGAAGAGAGAGCTGACATCGCTGAGTCGCAGGTCAACAAGCTGCGTGCCAAGAGCCGTGATGCTGGCCCCAAGGTTTGAAGCATGCACTTTGTAGCAGGTGCTTAGGATCTGACCCTGACACATGCTGCCCTCTGTTGGCTGCATTTAACATGTTGCTCAGCTCCTCAAGTATTTGTACAAATACTGTATATATGTTAGGTATATTGCAGTGCTTCAGTTTAAATTAGTCTGTTAATGAATACACAGCTTTGTGGCAATCAAGCAATACTAATCTCAAGACACTAACAGCTGTTTCTCTTCTTCTTTCTTTCCCAATTCCCCGGCTGTAACAGAAAGGGTTTGAGGAGGAGTGAAGCTTTGGAGCCTGCAGAAATCCCCTTGCCTGCTGTGTAACGTAGATGTACAATGAAGTATTATGCCCACATTAAGGAGGAAAAAAAATTGAAATTTTGAGAATAAAGTTTGAGGAAAAAAAAAACATAATGTTGCAATGATAAAGTCATTATTTCATTAGAATGAAGTCACAATATTTCAAGAAAAAATCATAATATTATAAGACTAAAATCATAATCTCACATGCAACAACTCAAGATTTTAATACCCTTTCATAGTAAACAGATGATAGAGGTCTATCTTTATTGTGTCAAATGAGGTACAGGTCTCACCAGTAAGTAACCTTTCTCATTATCAGAGAAAATGATAGCAGTTACATGATGTATGAGTCAAAAAGCAGATGTGTATTGAAGCAGCAGCTGGTGTACAGCAGGGACTTAACAGCTGAGACAAGAGCTCAGTCATTGATTAGAATGTGATAAAAGGTCAGTGGGCTTTATGCAAATGATGTGAAAGGCAGAGTAGCAAATGTGCGCTGCTCTTTATTAGAGTTTTAAAAAATGAAACTTTGGAGGAAAGCAGTTGAAATGCTAAATCCTGTAGATATGACTTGACGTAACCTATTCTCACTTTATTCTTAAAATATTATGACTTTTTCCTCAAAAATTGCAACTTTTTTCTCAGTTGTCATCTCTGATTTTTTTTTCTAACAGTGGCCATAATACTCCATTATATAGATCTCCTAAACTACTATTCATAAACTGTAGTGCTTAATAAAATCTTATCAAGCTACTGCACAACATTGTATTCTTCTATTTTAAAAGAATGAGTGGGTTCATGGAACATTGTACAGAAAAATCAGCCATCAGGCGAAGTGAATAACATTAATCATTTTGTTACAACATCCATACTGCCATCAGGGTATGGGTTGCTATTTGAGGGTGTACTTAGTCTGTAACTCTGTAAGCACGTCAAGTGGCATCCACATTAAAGCCAGGACCGAAGGTTTCCAGCAGAACATTGCACTGCAACAAGATGAATGAATGTTATTCACTTCATCTGTCAGTGGTCTTACTGTTCGGTGTATATGTGCATGTGTGTAGATTTATGTATTCAACCCCATTTTACACACATATATATAGTGATAAAACTTAGGTTACTAATTTAATTCTCACCATCAATTATTGGAAACTAAACAGGACTGTAAATGCCATTACCTTCCAGAGTTAGGCCTAGGCAGGAAAACTGTGGACCAATAAAGTGTGGTGGCACAGGGCCTAAAAAGTAGGAAGTTATGAAGAGGTGACTGCTAAAATAGAAAGAGATAAAACAAAGCCCTTTTTCTTAAAATAGAGTTAAAGAAAGCCCAAGAGCCTGGGCCTCAAGGTCAATAAACCAACGCTCATACTCAGGCCTACCATAATACCATGCATAATCACTTGCAGCTGCTCAGCAAATACCTGTCCAAGCCTGTCTGCTCCTCCAAAGGGCTAGGGAGGATTCCGAAAAATCAGTAATTAAATATCCATTTCATATACTACAATAAATCAAGAGAAAACAACAAATTACCATAAATTATAATTATCAATTTTGTTTTATACCTTGAACTAAGAATGTGATCCTTACCTGTCTGTCTAGAGGTCTGCATTGGTGCTGATGTCAGCTCTAAGTAATTGTAACTGCTGCTGGAGACTAAATAATGATTTAAGGCAGGAGAAGGGAGGAGAGGGAGGCCCCAGACTCCCATTGTGTGAAATTCAGGGAGTCCTGCCTCTTCTATTATTACATGTCATGTCCTCAACTCCCTGAGCGGACAAGCAGGTATCTATTAGCTAATGAAAGCACATTCACACTGTTGCTTAAAGAGGTGCAACACATACAGCACAGTATGTGTTGGGGATTATCAGCATGATTAACAGGATATCTCAGCACATGCTTGAATGAATAAGAGGACTGACCAAAGATGGAACCATTCACTGCCTCTATAATTAGACCATATTTAACATGGTATATGATGCTTATGGTCTTATCTCAAGAGTTAAAAGCAGTCACCTTTGACACTGTCATATCGTGTATACAAAAAATGTTTGCCACTACCACTGACTGGTCTAACACAATGGCACAAAGCCAGTTTATAAAATATTTTACTCACATAGGTTTGACCTAGGTCTCTCCGGTGGAAATTCCTCCACGACACAGAGGGCCATTTGCTTCTCCAGTAGCAGCAGCATAAACATCAGTGGTTGTTTAGAAAAAAAAATATTACTAACCATGAGCAGGATTAATAAGCATGGTTGAACCAAAGAAACTCAAACCTCATTCGCCGAAAATCCAGGTAGAATAATGTAACCCCTCAAGGTCATATTTGTTGCAGAAGTACCACCTCATGGTGCCAAAGATGAGAAAAAACGGTTAAATTGGGAAAAATGTACAACTAAATATTGAAATGGGATCCAACAGAATATCTACTTATAAAGACTATGTACAGAATTATTCAGTAGTAATGATGAATAAAACCATAAAAACCTACTTTAAACCCTCAGTTGTACTGATGGGATTTGATGTCCATAGAAACTAAGACACAGCATCATCAACCTAGTGACTAAAACAATAATAAAGTACATAGCAATCAAACAAAGGAACTGTAAAATTAGAAGCAAGATTTTTTGGTAAAATTGAGTTTGAAAGAAAAAGAAAAAGAAAAGTACCTTAGAGACTCTAAGAGGCTGATATAATGTGGTGTCTACTGTCGAGGTGTCCTCTGGGACCAAAGCCCAGAAACATGTGGCTCAAAGCTCCATCTGATTATCCTTCCCCTGCTTCTATTTAATTAAATACATGTGATGACAATGTTTATTTGTTGTGACATAAACAAAGCATCTGAATCATGTTTCCTTTAATGAATAGAAGTTTGACCCATAAGGTCAGTATGATCTTCACTTGGTCTTTAGCAGGGGCCTGGAATCTCTCACTTACATTTGCCACCCTGACGCCAGCTGTCAGTAACAGGGCCGGGAAACTATCAGAATGGAAATAATCTCAGCACTTGTCACCAGCTGTTGACCCTCCTTTTATCTCTTAACCTCTGAAGGGGCTGTGATTACTGGTGCTAGTGAATGGCTGTGGATAGTTGCTATACATAATTACAATGTATGTTGTATAACTTCTATGAGTTAGAAATTATTAGGTGTTGTTAAATAGTGGGTTAGGTCAAAAACAGGCGATGAACAGCATCCAAGGGTGAGCAGTTTTTATTTTTGGACAAACGCATTTTTAACAAAGTAGATTTCACAGATACCAGAATGATGAGTGGAATTAAAACCTGTTATAAATGTGATGCAGCTCGGCTTAGACTCCACACTGGAGTGGCATTTAAATGGCACATTAAAAGTTGATGGGCAGTGGGCTTTACCTGTCAGTCACAGTATATTCACGCAGTGTGAGGCATCTCATCTGCTTCAACTGATCCTAGTTGCAGGCAAGAGCAGGATCCTGAAAGCCTTGTGGCTGTTCTCCTCATCAGTGCTGTGTGCTTAACAGGAATTTCACACAGTTATCTTTGTCCTCAAAGACACAATGCCGTGTCAACAGGATTGTAACTGAGGGGCCAGCTTTTGTGAGCTGCTGACTGATAATGGGAGAAGGCTTCCACAGTGACCTTGGCATTGCATTGGAGCATATCACACTGGCATAGTCCTCCATTGTGTGTCATCATTACTGCCTTTCAGTGAATCTCAAGCATGTCACCTGTGGCAGACGTCAGTCTGTGTTGCCTCGCACTTGTCGCCTGGTTAATCTCATGGACTAATGTTCTTTATTTAGACCTACCCATTTGGTACTGCAAAGTCCATTCTGTGATAACTGAACACAATATGTTACCAATGCCTCACAGTGACTCCACTTAAGCCTTCTGGGTAAATGAGACCCATACACGACATACTTCTCTAGAATATCTCCCCAGATATTTTCTGCGTCTTCCTTTGTGTTTAGCCAACAACACCAGTAGTTAACATTTATAGAATGCTCTGTGTTATTGTAAAGCGCGCAAAGAATGTGAACCACCCTTTTGATTTTTGTTTCTGGTCCAAGACACATTGATAATGTTTACTTATTTCTTTCTCAATCTCCAACTTATTTCACAGTTTATCTTTTGTTTAATGCAAAACTATATAAAATTAGAATGTAATGTGATGACTTCTAAAATATTTCTGCAATTATGCAAAAAAAGAACAAACAAACAAAAGAACAAAACAGTACAAAACATTATACATAACTTCAGCTATTTTCACTCTGGATTTCAGCGATAAGCATTTTCAATTTTTTATGATGAATTTGTTTTTGTTGTCTACATGCTTTCATTTTTATTTAATCATTAGTGTGAGAGCTGGCAACTGCTCTCACACTAATGTTCTCTTTGCTCTTTTCACCATTTGTTGGTGTCTGTGCTGTACTGTTTGTCACAGAAACTTTGTTTCAGTGTCACATTGTTTTGTTCAGGAGATGTATGGTATGACTTTTCTTTATTGTAACATGCTGCAGTGATTTTTTATTTTTTTAAGTATAAGAATTTATAATGGAAAGTCTACAGGAGCAATGTTTTTAAGAGCTGAAATATCAACAACAAGTGCTAAAAAAGTGTTTTATGTTTTGGCAAATTATTCATGAAATGTGAGGTGCAGAAAAACAACACTATATAAAATATAAATTGAATTTTTCCACCATATTGGATTTTTTGAACACATTTTGTGCTTCTTTTGGCTCATATTTCATCTAATCTTCACCATACTTGATACATATTACATATAGCCTGGTAAGACTATCCTGATGACGTGGCCTCAATTCTGTTTCACTCTCTGTATCAGTCTGGACTCACTGCCGCCCCAAAGCACTTTCCAGAAATTAAAATCAAATCAGGGCCAATCACAGATCGCACCGTAGTTGACAATATAAACAGTCAATCAAGGACTGCTTTGTAGTTGATGACTTCGAATACAGGCCGCAGCTTTCAGACCAGTAATGGTGGCTCCCATAGCAGCAAGTGCCAATTCTAACGTTAGTAGAGTAAACACAGCAGTAAGTGAAGTTATTAGTTATTAATAGAGTCAATAACATCAATAATAATAACAGAACAAGAGCATGAACTCATGGAAATTCTCTGAGGAAAAGACATTTTGTCCATTCTTCCAACTAGATCTGGCAAAAGCTTGATTTATCAACTGGCTCCATTGATCCGTTGAAGAAGATTTTCCACAGTGTTTTGTTTTGCTGATTGGCTGAAAGAGTTTGTCTGTCAAGGCGAGTACTCACGCCCTCTGAAAGGGTTTGGGGCAGTACTGAGTCCAGACTGATACAAACAGTGAAACAGAATGTTGAGCCCATGTCATCAGGATGGTCTTCCCAATTTGTGTCACATATAGATGAGCCCCATCAAAACTCATGAGTTTGTTTTTGAGTATCACTTACCGTTTGTCTGTAATTGGTTACCAAACTTTTGAAGGCGTGGCCTGATGCACTTAACAGGCAATAACACTTCAATGCTAATTTGAATTGCAACTGAAAGTAGAAATGTTGAACATACAGCAACATTGCACAAATGTGTAACATCACATACAATTCTACCCACTGGGTGCACTATGGTAACATCAAAACATGATATTTCGAAGTCTGTTGACTTAAATAAAATCAAACTTGTTCACTGTTAGCATGTGAATGGCATATTTATGCAGCCCCACCTAGTGGTCATTAATAAATCGCCACCTTTGTACTTATTACCTGCAGTATCTCGTTAATGTAATAATGCATGGTAACCAAATTCAGCAAAGTTGTATGGATGGAGATGCTGAGCAAGTCTGTGGCAACTGATACAATTTCACCTGTAGGTTGTGCTGAAAGATTTTAAAATGCGCTGCTGGAGCAGCAGCCGCAGCCGCAGCCGCAGCAGCTAACGGCGGCCAGCTCTCACACACATTTTCATCAGAAAAAGGCACATTGTAACATTCTTTTAAAAATTTGTGTAACAGTAACATGCAGACCATTATGGAAAGATTATGGAATTATACATGAAAATATTATATATATAATATAATATAATATAATATAGTATAATATAATATAATTTTGGTGTTTTCCCTCTGATAGCTAACAACTCTTTGTGCACATTGTCATTTTCTATTGCATCAATTATAAGCGCCTGATTTAAAAAAGACGGTGAATGAAAAGGTATGAAAGATTTCATTATTAAATACTTTAATAAAAATAAAACTAGAAAGCGTCTGACACACAGAAGTTAAGCATAGGACCATCTTCTTAAATGTAACCAGATCTATCTAAATCATACAGTATTTAAATACATTATACTGTTTTTTGTCAGCATCAGTCTGTCTTAAGTGAGGATGCTTCTGCTCAGTTCAGCACGTATTGTTCCTGTAACAGAAGCACACTTAAGGGATGATGAGAAAGGAATTCCTCCCCATGTCTATTTAAAGACTGAGTTGTGGTCCCCTGGCTGCTTGAAGATACCTATGATTAATCACCGCAGTGCATGGAGCTCCTAATATGGCCTTGTCAGCAGACCCCATCACTGATAAGACTCTGACCCGCTGATTTCTATATTGCTCTCCGCCACTCATTAACCCCCTCCCTTCACACACCCCCAACCCAACGCAGACACAATAACATTCCTGGACCCTGAACGCTCCTCCATATTTGGCAGAGAGGCTTTGTTTATAAAGAGAACTCTTGGTGAAACCCCCAAGAGGTCACCATTCTATCTCAAGGTAAGGTGTAGAGACAATGGCTTACAAATCACAAACCACACTTTGACACTAAAGCATTACCTGTGTTGGTGTGAATCGCAGTCATCAGTTTCCATGGTTTATTTCCTCAGGACCATTACACCTCAGTCTCCTCGGTAGGGATTGGTAAGGTAAGAGCATCTGAAAAATTAAAATATGTTTGAATTATTTCGAAAATGAATTTTATGATGTGGGAAAAGAAATAAAATATAACACCAAAATATTATACATTTATAAATTAAAAAAACTGACTACATTGGCATATGCATTCTTTTTTATCTTGCAGTTTCCTTTAGATAAATACATGTCAGTTGAATTTAAATTAAGAATCTTTTTTCTGTAGACAAGGTGAAAAATGGGTGACGCTGCCATGAAAGAGTTTGGCGCAGCAGCCCCGTACCTGAGGAAGTCAGACAGGGAGCGTCTGGAGGCCCAGACCCGTCCCTTTGACATGAAGAAGGAGTGTTTTGTTCCTGATCCTGAAGAGGAGTATGTGAAGGCTTCCATCATCAGCCGTGAGGGGGACAAAGTCACTGCTGAGACTGAAAGGGGGAAGGTCAGTAAGCTGGCAGGCACAGCTGCCCTGGATGCAACTGGTTTCCTAATGATGACACAGCAATGACAGAGATGATTGAGGCCAATTTGTCCTTTAGTCCTACATAGCAGAGACACAGTAGAAATCAGAGGCATAGCAGTGTATTAATACTAAATATCTCCATTTTCAGACTGTCACGGTGAAGGAGTGTGATATACACCCTCAGAACCCGCCAAAGTTTGATAAAATTGAAGACATGGCGATGTTCACCTTCCTCCATGAGCCTGCTGTGCTGTTTAACCTCAAAGAGCGTTACGCAGCATGGATGATCTATGTGAGTTTAAAGCTTTGCAAAACATTATGAGGCAAATATTATATCCCTCAAGTGTAGTACAACAACATACGTCATTCATATGTCAATGGCTAATCTCATTGTATCTTAGAAACTGTTGCTTCCTTTTTCTCATTTTCACAGACCTATTCTGGGCTCTTCTGTGTGACTGTCAACCCCTACAAGTGGTTGCCAGTCTACAACCAAGAGGTGGTTGTTGCCTACAGAGGAAAGAAGAGGACTGAAGCCCCTCCTCATATCTTCTCCATCTCTGACAATGCCTACCAGTACATGCTGACAGGTAATTCACCCTCAGTTGTCTTATAATCACAGAAAGGTACAGTGTAAAAACACTAAGGAATCCTTGAATCCTTGAGTGATCCTGTCTTATCTTTTCCAGACAGAGAAAATCAGTCAATTCTCATCACGTAAGTTATGTTTTCATGACTTCATTATACTGCAATTAAGAATTGTATAATGCTACGAGAATTTTAGTAAGTGGCATAGACTGTGTAAAAGCTGTGGACATACCCACCATGACGTCACCCATTGGTCTGTGTACTTGTATTTTGTAGTCTCGGGTTTGGTATTTTGGCTGTTGCCATCTTGATCTTTTGGAGCCTGAAGTGACCATGCTATGCCTCCAGTCCTGGAACCCATTGGCTATTGTCTTACGCCAATAAGCTTCTGGGAGCGATGGCCAATATTTCGGGAGATGCGGTGTAGCAAGTGGATATCCTGGCCAAGACTTTCTCTTCCGTGAACTGCTCATCTTGGCTGTTCTACAAAAACAGATATCTGCATATAAATGCAGATGAAAAACAAACAAAAACAACAACAAAAAAGCCAACACAAAGCTAAACCATCATTAAAGATAGCCCATGGGTTGTGAGATTGTATTTTGGCCAATGCATCTCTTTTGCTCTCCACGTGGACTTTTTACCTGCCGCTTAAATGTGATTGGTCAATTCTACTTGGATTACGAATGGAAACCAGAATGTTTCTAATACCAGAATCTTGAACCGTTGGATATTGATTCTCCATACTTACGCAAATATCTATTTACTTACAGAGATAACTATGCCTCTATCCTGATTTGACTCTACATGTGACCATAGTTTACAAAGTGAACATTATGGTTATTTGAAGTAACTTGAAACTAGCGACTGAGCCCATAAACTCAATATGAATATGTTTCCCTTGATAAGTAGGGTCATTTTCTCACAGATTTCTATACAATCAGACATCTTTTTGCAACCAGTGGAGTCATCCCCCGCTGGCCATTAGACAGAATGCAAGTTTAAGGCACTTCTGCATTGGCTTCACTTCTCAGATCTGGAGGCTACATGCACTTCTTTTATACAGTCTATGGTGGCATTCAGCAGCCTTTAATGAAATATCATTTATTGGTTTGTCAGTTTTTGCTTTTATGCTCCAGTTAATCCCAGTAATGTGTGTTATTTTTTCAGTGAACAGTTCTGCATGTTAATGCCACAATAGACAAGAAGACCTGAATATCAACAGGAAACTTAAGTTACTAAACAAAGCTCAGTGGTCAATCTTTTAGACAGTTTTAATGTGATGTAATTCAGTTAGATGCTAATCATTGATGCTGTCACAGCTGTAATAATTTACTGGCTGAAATAGGCCAATACAAAACAATGAATATCAAAATGATTTATGTCTTTACTGATTATAACTCATCTGCATTTTTGTTGAGTAATCAAACCCTGTGTTACCTATTTATTAAAACAATTAAATTTGCCTCTTCAGTGGAGAATCTGGTGCTGGGAAAACTGTCAATACTAAGAGAGTCATCCAGTATTTTGCCAGCATTGCAGCTGGAGGCGGGAAGAAGGACGCAGGCTCTGACAAAAAGGTTATATTTCTGATTTGACATAAAATAGATCCTTCAACTGCATCTTTTTGTTTAGTGTTGACCTATTTCAGCAAATGTTGCCCTCATGTTTCTTTAGGGTACTCTGGAGGATCAAATCATTCAGGCTAACCCGGCTTTAGAGGCCTTTGGTAATGCCAAGACCATCAGGAATGATAACTCCTCCAGATTTGTAAGTTTCTGTCTATTATGAAATACCCCTTTGCACCTATTCTATTTTAACCTTTTTTTGTCATAAATTTTAGGGCAAATTCATCCGAATTCACTTTGCAGCCAGTGGAAAGCTAGCCTCAGCTGATATTGAGACATGTAAGCAGTCTTCTCTCCAAACTTTCATCTTGTCCGTCCATATGTTGTCAATGATTGCCTTTCCACTTACATAATACAAAATGTCTTTACAGATCTGCTGGAAAAGTCCCGAGTCACCTATCAGCTTAAGGCTGAGAGAGATTACCACATCTTCTATCAGATTCTGTCTCAGAAGAAACCTGAGCTGCTTGGTAAATGAAAACAACCAATCCTTGGACCTGTAACAACTACTAGTTGTAATGTTGCTGCATCCCTAGCATACAATATTTAACATTTCCTTTTTCCTTTTCAGAGATGTTACTTATCACCAACAACCCTTATGACTACGCCTTCATCTCCCAAGGAGAGACGACAGTAGCCTCCATCAATGATGCTGAAGAACTGATGGCCACTGATGTAAGTAGGGCTATGCCATAATGTATTTTCATAGAAAAGTCACTCAAATGAAAAAGTAAAGTAAAAGTTGTTAATATGTGGTATCAGTGTAATTTATACATTTTGCTGTTCTAGGCCTAGAAGAGTTTACAAAACAATACAAGATTATTAATGAGGGTTGTTAAAAAGCAAGAGAATCTATTGATCTGGCTTCCCACACCTTATTCTGAAACTAGCTGTTGAGACATGATTATGATACTTGATGTCACTTGTCTAGAGGTGGGAGTAAATCACAAATGGGCAAGTTACAAGCAAGACTTAAGTCTTAACCTTCAAGTCTTAAACAAGTCCCAATGTACTGCTGTGCAAAGCAAGCAAGTCAAATCAAGTCCCTGCTATAAGTCAAGCAAGACAAGTCAAGTCATTGCTCAGAACAAGCAATTACAAGTCAAGTTATAAGAAATTCTGATGAGCTACCCCAGTTTCCACATTCTGTTAGACAGTGGCTGTAAAAAAATATTTTTTATTTTCACCTGCTAGCTATGTTTTTGATTGTGTCGCTGTAGACCTTGCATACTGTCATCGACAACATAATTCAATTCAATTCAATTTTATTTTAAAGTCCAGTATCATAATTCACAATTTGCCTCAGAGGGCTTACAGCATACAACATCAATCTGTCCTTGGACCTTCACAGCAGATAAGGAAAAACTTCCCCAAAAAACACTTTAATCCAAATTGTACTTTTTTTTGGACTAGACCCTCCATGATGCCTTGTGCACTGGCCTCTGCTGGTACATGTCCTTGTAGGTTGCCAGGTTTACACTCATAGCACTAGAAATCCTGTTTCATGTTATCTAGAAAAAATGCAAATATATAATTAAAACAAGTCCTTTCAAAGCATCTGTCTCAAATGTAAGTCTTAAGTAATGAATCCAAAGTCAAAGTCAAATCGAAGTCAAATCGATTTGCATCAAGTATGTGACTTGAGTCCCCAAAATCTGCTTGTAATCCAGTATTACTGCGTCCCAAGATGAGAAAATGATTTGAATAGACTGGATTAGATGTCTCATGTCAGATTTAAAGTATTAATTGTTGAAATTACTACTAATCCCCCAGATATCTCCTGTCACTCTCTTGCATACCCTAACATAATGCAAAAAGTCAATGACATATAAAATGTAATGCCCCTTTTTTCATTCAGGACGCCTTTGATGTGCTGGGCTTCACTCAAGAGGAGAAGAACGGCATTTACAAGCTAACTGGTGCCATCATGCATCATGGAAATATGAAGTTTAAGAACAAGCAGCGTGAAGAGCAGGCTGAGGCTGATGGCACTGAAGGTGACAGAACCTCTCTACAGCCCTGAAACATGATAAACTGAATATGACAGACATCAAGATTTATTGTTTTTGTTGAGATATTTAACACGCACATGTAATTTCTCAGATGCTGACAAAGTTGCATATCTGATGGGCCTGAACTCTGCTGACCTCATCAAAGGTCTCTGTCACCCAAGAGTCAAAGTAGGAAATGAGTGGGTCACCAAGGGACAAAATGTCCAGCAGGTAGGAAAAAAAACTTGAATTTATCGTAAGGTGTCCCTTAAAGTCCAATAGATGAAGGAAGCAACACAAAATGCACCATGAAGTCTATTTACTGTAACGTTTAAACGTTGGATTTTCTTTAGGTGTACTATGCTGTTGGTGCACTGTCTAAATCAGTATATGAGAAGATGTTCCTGTGGATGGTGGTGAGAATTAACCAGTCCCTGGACACCAAGCAGCCCCGTCAGTACTTTATTGGTGTACTGGACATTGCTGGATTTGAGATCTTTGATGTGAGATTCTTGTTTATTTTTATATAATCTATATTGTACGGCAAATGAATTTATTCAACTCCATCTTTTTCAATTTAATATGAATTACAAAGATATGAGTATAAAATGACTGTATTATTGTCACTTTTCATTACAGTTCAACACCTTTGAGCAGCTGTGCATCAACTTCACCAATGAAAAACTGCAACAGTTTTTCAACCACCACATGTTTGTGCTG
The DNA here is from genome assembly GCF_006386435.1 of Epinephelus moara. NCBI lineage: Eukaryota > Metazoa > Chordata > Actinopteri > Perciformes > Serranidae > Epinephelus > Epinephelus moara. The sequence goes on along the minus strand of NC_065526.1, from coordinate 36,093,657 downwards.
GAGCAGGAAGAGTACAAGAAAGAGGGCATTGAATGGACTTTCATAGATTTTGGGATGGACTTGCAGGCCTGCATTGACCTGATTGAAAAGGTGAGATACTGGACTATTACATGTCCAGACAAACATAAAGATTGACTGAAAATACTGTGATTTTTTTTTCAAACCACTCATATTTTTGTCCCCTCAGCCCATGGGTATCATGTCCATCCTTGAAGAGGAGTGCATGTTCCCCAAAGCCTCTGATGCCACCTTTAAAGCTAAGCTCTATGACAACCATCTGGGGAAATCTTTAAAGCTAAGCTCTATGACAACCATCTGGGGAAATCCGGTAACTTTCAGAAGCCCAGAATTGTCAAAGGGAAACCAGAGGCCCATTTTGCCCTGATGCACTATGCTGGAACTGTTGATTATAATATCAACAACTGGCTGGTGAAGAACAAGGATCCTCTGAATGAGACCGTTGTTGGGCTCTACCAGAAGTCTACTCTCAAGCTATTAGCCTTCCTCTTCGCAAATTATGCAGGAGCTGATTCAGGTAGGAATAAACTCAATGTATTGCATTTATCATGTTGGGAATATCAATATTTTATATGTCATAGTGAGAACTGCAAGATTGAATAATTTATTCCAGTGTCTGGTAATGCAGTCTCATGAGTTGTACATTGGTTTATTAGCTGAAGGTGGAAAAGGCAAAGGAGGAAGCAAGAAGAAAGGTTCATCCTTCCAAACTGTGTCTGCCTTGCACAGGGTTAGTAAAAAACATACACATGTGTGAATATTACCTGATATCAGAGAGACTTGTCAACTCATTTCACTTGATTTCTGTCTTCAGTCTGCCCAATCTAACCAATTTATGTGTGGCAGGAGGTTTGATTTTCCCTAACCAATCATTACAGATCAACGTGTCCATCTGAATCTAACATTATTTTAAGTCCTCACTAATGCTTAGCCAACATACCTGTTTTTTAGGAGTGCAGCGGAGTGAAGTAAAAACAAACAACAATTTCGAGCGACATTAAGAGACATGTCAATTTATAACATGTCTCAATTTCTAGCAACATTAAGAGACATGTCAATTTATAACAGCTTCGATAGCAGCGTTATCTTGTCTATAGCACCCAGCATCGTTGTTATTACTCCTTACTGGTTCCGGTGCACCACATTACAAGGCTTGACAAGGGCATGAGTCCAGCCCGTGGCGTTGATTGGCTAATCGTTAATCCCCTATGGCACTCATTGGTCGGTCTTTTTTTCAACTAAGAAATGGCTGTTTCATGTCACCATGTCAGATGAATCAGTCAATTCTGCACTGATAAATGAGATACACGTATGCATCACATTAATTATGTCCACAGGAGAACCTGCACAAGCTGATGACCAACTTAAGGTCAACTCACCCTCACTTTGTGCGCTGCATCATCCCCAATGAGACCAAGACTCCTGGGGCCATGGAGAACCCTCTGGTGATGCATCAGCTGCGCTGTAACGGTGTGCTGGAAGGCATCAGGATCTGCAGAAAGGGCTTCCCCAACAGGATCCTCTATGGAGATTTCAAACAGAGGTATTAGCTCATATGTCAAATATTCAGTCACATACTTTGTGATTCCCCCTAGACACAGCGTAAATATTATTTTTAAAAATATTTCTTCTTTTCCAGATATCGCATCCTGAATCCTGCTGCCATCCCTGAGGGTCAGTTCATTGACAGCAGGAAGGGAGCTGAGAAACTTCTTGGGTCACTGGATATTGATCACAACCAATACAAGTTTGGACACACTAAGGTAATTCATGAAAGAGAAAAGTTCAACAGTAGTATAAGAAGAATACTCAAGAAGAGTCATCAAGACAGTAAACCAACTGAATGATGCCACTTATACAGCAGTCTTATCTTAACTAATATTTGCCACCATAAGCTACTATTTTCACCACACCAAATAGGCCTGTAGCAGCAAATCCATGAGTGCACTAAATTAAGCAAGGGTTCATTTAAGTTCAACTTTTCATTTTTAAGAGAAACAACGCTTTATTTCTTCTTTCAAAAGTTAGACTCTTGCTTTTAAGTCCTACAGCGGAAGCCCATATGTGTAACACCTTGTGAATATTTACATGCTCCTTAAGGTGTTCTTCAAGGCTGGTCTTCTTGGGCAACTTGAAGAGATGAGGGATGACCGTTTGTCACTCATCATCACTGGAATCCAGGCAAGAGCAAGAGGTCTGCTGGCCAGAGTGGAATTCCAAAAGATTGTTGAAAGGAGGTTAGAGGAATCAAGAACTTCAAATGAACTGAAAACAAGAAATGACAATGATTATTTTAAATAATCTTGTTTTGTGTAAGTGGCAGTGATAAATTTGGTTGATCTTTGACAGAGATGCACTACTTGTGATCCAGTGGAACATCCGTGCCTTCATGGGGGTCAAGAATTGGCCCTGGATGAAGCTGTACTTCAAGATCAAACCTCTGCTGAGATCTGCTGAGGCAGAAAAGGAGATGGCCAACATGAAGGAAGAATTCCTGAAGCTGAAAGAGGCTTACGCAAAATCTGAAGCTCGTAGAAAAGAACTAGAGGAGAAAATGGTCTCTCTTCTTCAAGAGAAGAACGACCTGCAGCTCCATATCCAGGCTGTAAGTCTAATCACATCATTCTTAATATTCTAATGTCAAAATGGTAACATAACCAAACAGTATATAGCAAATTAATATGAATAAATGATACCTTCTGTATATGATAATAGTGTATATCGCAATGTAACATTTGTTAACAAAGTTATCACATTTATGACCATTTCCATTTAGGAGCAAGATAATCTTGCCGATGCTGAGGAAAGATGCGAAGGCCTGATCAAAAACAAAATTCAGATGGAAGCAAAAGCCAAAGAGCTTACTGAGAGACTGGAGGATGAGGAAGAGATGAATGCTGAACTGACTGCTAAGAAGAGAAAGCTGGAGGATGAGTGCTCTGAGTTGAAGAAAGACATTGATGACTTAGAGTTAACTCTGGCTAAAGTGGAGAAAGAGAAGCACGCCACTGAGAACAAGGTATGACAATGACTCAGTTATTTCTAGGGCTTTTCCACTGACACTTTTGGCTTAGCTGAGTCAAAGCATGCTGCATTCATTTGCATTTCCATTACAAGTTTAAACTTGCCAAGTTGTGCTGAGGTGGCCCCGAGATAGACCATCTCTGTAATAGACCAAAGGATGCCTGATCCACCTCCAAGTGGTTTTGCAGTGATGTAATCTATCAGATATAGATTGAGAAAAAATAATTCAATTCACTGTGCCGCTCAAAAGTGATTGGCAGCTACCAGCAACCTTTAAGGTGGTGGAATGTTTCTCTCAGTGCATGAGTTGACATCGTGAATCAGTCCACACAACTTCAATGTCAATGTGACAACTCTGATGGTGTGCTCCGGCAGCACTATGCCTATATCCCAATACATTGCAAGCTAGCTGGAGGAAGTGGGAATTCGCTGTATATTCATATAGTGCCGAGAGAAAATTAAAACCCTCCGAGAGCAGTAAAAAAGATGTTGACCACAATAACACCAGCAGGGTGGACAGAAAAACATGCTGTGCTGGGCTGTCTTGCAATGTCAAACTGAGTCAAGTCAAGCCAGCACATGTGAATTGAAAAGGGCTTGATTTTTCTCAAATAGAACAAGTAACACATTTTTAACTTGTACACATTTTTCAATACTTATCACTAATTCCTAGGTGAAGAACCTGGTCGAAGAGATGGCTGCTTTGGATGAAATCATTGCTAAGTTGACCAAAGAAAAGAAAGCCTTACAGGAAGCACATCAGCAAACACTGGATGACCTGCAGAGTGAAGAAGACAAAGTCAATACTCTGACGAAGGCCAAGTCTAAGCTGGAGCAGCAAGTGGATGATGTAAGAATTCTACTCCGTATCGTCGCAGTCTTAGTTCAGACTGTTTAGTGAGATCATATACTCCTTGCATGTTGGGGGAAATAATTTGACTCTCTTGTCATGCTATCGTCCAGCTTGAAGGTTCACTGGAACAAGAGAAGAAGATTCGGATGGATCTTGAGAGAGCTAAGAGGAAACTAGAGGGAGACTTGAAATTAACCCAGGAGAGCCTAATGGACCTGGAGAATGACAAGCAGCAACTTGAGGAGCATCTGAAAAAGTAATCACATTATTCTGCATCTGATACACAAAAGCTGTACAGATACAGGCAGAAAAGATGACCACTTATTCTAATTCTATCTACTGTATTTTATCACAGGAAAGATTTTGAAGTCAATCAGCTCAACAGTAAAATAGAAGATGAGCAGGCCATCACAATTCAGCTTCAAAAGAAACTGAAGGAACTCCAGGTAATAAACAATCAATGTTTTATGGCTCAAAATTGGTAAAACACTTAATAATAAGTAGTGACTAAAGAGCCAAATCTTGCCTTTACAGGCCCGCATTGAGGAGCTGGAGGAAGAGCTTGAGGCAGAACGAGCTGCCCGAGCCAAGGTGGAGAAGCAGAGATCAGATTTGGCCAGAGAGCTGGAGGAGATCAGTGAGAGGTTGGAGGAGGCTGGTGGAGCAACAACTGCCCAGATTGAGATGAACAAGAAGAGGGAGGCTGAGTTCCAGAAACTCCGCAGAGACCTTGAAGAGGCCACTCTGCAGCATGAAGCCACTGCTGCCACTCTCAGGAAGAAACAAGCTGACAGTGTTGCTGATCTGGGAGAGCAGATCGACAACCTGCAGAGAGTCAAGCAGAAACTGGAGAAGGAGAAGAGTGAGCTCAGATTGGAGCTGGATGATGTCGTCTCCAATATGGAACATATTGTGAAGACAAAGGTTGGCTAAACTGACAACAAATTCTTGCTTATGTTGACTTTGCACAGATATGTGGGTAAAATGGGGATATTTAAAATGTTTATTTTAAATCTAGACCAATTTAGAGAAGACATGCAGGACTATGGAAGATCAGATGAATGAATACAAGACCAAATTTGAAGAGGCTCAGCGCTGCATCAATGACTTCAATATGCAAAAAGCCAAACTTCAAACGGAAAATGGTATGCTTTTTTCTTTATTAAAATCACGAATAGTGAGAAAACCAGACAAAATTACACTAACAATAAAATGATGCATTTGCCAATACTAGGTGAGCTCTCAAGGCAACTGGAAGAGAAGGATTCTCTGGTATCTCAACTGACAAGAGGAAAAATGTCCTACACTCAACAGGTGGAAGACCTAAAGCGACAACTGGAAGAGGAGACCAAGGTGAAATAATGTTTTATTGCATAGTGACATCACTTGACATTAATTCCTAGTTAATGCGATGACAGTGTTACTCATCTGTATAACTGTGTTTCGACAGGCCAAGAATGCTTTAGCCCATGCAGTGCAGTCTGCTCGCCATGACTGTGACCTGCTCAGGGAGCAGTATGAGGAGGAGCAGGAGGCCAAGGCTGAGTTGCAGCGTGGCATGTCCAAGGCCAACTCTGAGGTGGCTCAGTGGAGAACTAAGTACGAAACTGATGCCATCCAGAGGACCGAGGAACTGGAGGAGGCCAAGTAAGACAGTTTGAGATTCAAATTTATGATTTAATATGTATTTCCTAAAGAGACATTTTACTTCGTCTTGCAGATCAGCTTTTTGTTTGTGTTATGTTCCTACTAAAATGTAAGACGAACAAAAAGTTTGTCTGTTAGATGACCAAGCAGCCAGTCATATTGGTTGACTTTTTTTTATAATTAATCCAACAAGCGCAACTGCAGGAACATTAATTGATTTGAATGATTGATTTCTAAAGGAAAAAGCTGGCTCAGCGTCTGCAGGAGGCCGAGGAGGCTGTAGAAGCAGTGAATGCTAAATGTTCCTCTCTGGAGAAGACCAAACACAGGCTGCAGAATGAGATTGAAGATCTCATGGTGGATGTGGAGAGGTCTAATGCTGCTGCAGCAGCTCTGGACAAGAAGCAAAGAAACTTTGACAAGGTGAAATATGACAAAATATTTGTGAGCACCAAAAGTATCAAGTGTTGATGTAGCCTCTGAACCTTTGAACCAGCAGAAATATCAATAATTAATTTTCAGTTTGACTTCTTTGTCTTCTTTGGAGCTGCCCGGTTCAACTCAGCCCAGTTGCCAGAAAAACATATTGGCATTGTACATTTCTGCAAACCACAGATGCGTTACATTTGTACATTTCATACCTATCATATACAATGTTTCTAAAGTGACGTAGTATATGAGCTGACTTTGCCAACACCTAGGCAAGATGGCTCCAAAGCTGCAAACCACTGCAGACCACTGTTAGAGACCAACAAACAGCGACCAGTGGCCTCATTAGCAGCAGCTTCTGTGCTACCAAATGTGGGTATTTTAAGCCAAAACATAATCTTTTCCCAACCATGACCAAGGTGTGTTTGTCCCTTAACATAACCACATATTAACCACAGCATTGTTTAACGTAAAGTCTCAACTTATCCGCTAGATGATGACGTACAAATGTAATGTATCCTTGGTTTGCAGAAACATTCAATTCCAATATTTTTTCTGGCAATTAAGTTGTATAATTACATGATACTACAGGGCAACCTCATTGAAGCCGCTAGTGAAGTTTATTGCTCAAGCTAACCTTATCAGGGGTTGTTAAGCCACACATTTTAACCAGCAATTTAAGTTTTCTATAAAAGGTGCACACAATGGCTCTTAGAGGGGTGAATCACTCCATCAGTCCAAATATGTCTTTTTAAAAGCTTTTGAGCACATTTGTTTAGGGTTAGTGTAGGTGGTCTCCACCTTGGAGTTCTGTTTTCAATAATGGGAGAACTTGTTTCATACAAGGCAGTCACCCCAAGCCTGCAGTCCTTCCCCCATTTATCTGGCACATATACACTTATTGCTGGCCTTTTTATTCACTGTAGGTCCTGTCTGAGTGGAAGCAGAAATATGAAGAGTCTCAGTGTGAGCTGGAGAGCTCTCAGAAGGAGGCCAGAGCTCTGAGCACTGAGCTCTTCAAACTGAAGAACTCTTATGAGGAGTCTCTGGATCATCTGGAGACCATGAAGAGAGAGAATAAGAACTTGCAGGGTAAGATCTACTGCCATGATTGGTGTCCAGGTTTCTGCAGATATACCTAAATTGTAAAGCCATCTTACTCACACTGCTTGACATTCTACAGAGGAGATTTCTGACCTCACTGAGCAACTTGGTGAGAGTGGAAAGAACATCCATGAGCTGGAGAAATTAAGAAAACAACTGGAACAGGAGAAAATGGAGATCCAGTCTGCTCTCGAGGAAGCTGAGGTACAGGCCATCTTTGATGAATGAAACATTTTCGAGTAACTTTCTGCTGTTATGTACAACTCTGTACCCTCCTGTCCACCAGGCCTCCCTGGAGCATGAGGAAGGGAAGATTCTCAGAGCCCAGCTAGAGTTCAATCAAATCAAAGCTGATATTGAACGCAAACTAGCAGAGAAGGATGAGGAGATGGAGCAAAGCAAGAGGAACCTGCAGAGGACGATTGACACCCTGCAAAGTTCTCTTGAAGCTGAGTGTCGCAGCAGGAATGAGGCCCTCCGTTTGAAGAAGAAGATGGAGGGAGACCTCAATGAGATGGAGATTCAGCTGAGCCAGGCCAACAGGCAGGCAGCTGAGGCTCAGAAACAACTTAAATCTGTCCATGCACACCTGAAGGTAAATTAGAAAAGGGAAGGTTCACTTTCTTAAGATGTTTCATGCAATTCAAACTAATCTTTAAGATTAACGTGGTTGATATCATCCCATTAAGGATTGCCAAATTCAGCTGGATGAGTCTGTTCGGGCCAATGATGATCTCAAAGAGAACATTGCAATTGTGGAGAGACGCAACAACCTGCTTCAGGCTGAACTGGAGGAGCTCAGGGGTGCTCTGGAGCAAACTGAGAGAAGTCGTAGACTTGCTGAGCAAGAGCTGCTGGATGTTAGTGAAAGAGTGCAGCTACTGCACTCACAGGTGAGGCTGAACAATTTATTGCAATAACTACAGATGACTGACTGGTTTCTTGGATGATTAAAAAAAACTGAAATCTTAATTATTTCTTTGTGCAGTAACACACATTTTCTCAAATCTCACATCTAAAAAACATGTAGAACACTAGCCTGATCAACCAGAAAAAGAAACTTGAGGCTGACACATCCCAGCTTCAGATTGAAGTAGAGGAAGCAGTACAAGAGTGCAGAAATGCTGAGGAAAAGGCCAAGAAGGCCATTACTGATGCTGCCATGATGGCAGAGGAGCTGAAGAAAGAGCAGGACACCAGTGCTCACCTGGAGCGTATGAAGAAGAACATGGAGCAAACCATCAAAGACCTGCAGCACCGTCTGGATGAAGCTGAACAGATCGCCATGAAGGGAGGCAAGAAGCAGGTGCAGAAGCTCGAGGCCAGGGTAAGAGAAATTTGCCAAAATACAAGTGTCACACATTTCTGCAAGTGCATCTGTGGGACCAACATAATTACTACTATCATAATTTTTTATTTTTTTTATTTTTATAATTCCTTCACCAGGTAGTTGCTAACTTTGTCTCTCTGCTGTTTATTTATGAGCAGGTAGTGTACAGTGAGTTTATCAGAGCTTTCAGATCGCCATAAAATCAAAAGCTGAAATTGGCTAAAAAGCTCTGTAGAGCTGCAAGTTTGGCTGATAAATGTTAAAATATATTTATCAATACAGCTTTGATCATGTGGACCAGTGGATTTCTAATATATCATTTTCTGATGTTTTCAGGTGAAGGAGCTGGAGAATGAGGTGGAGTCAGAGCAGAAGAAGAGCAGTGAGGCAGTGAAGGGAATCCGTAAATATGAGAGACGCATTAAAGAGCTCACATACCAGGTATCAACATGCAACATAATAGACACCTTCTTTATGCATGGATCATCAAATTATGACTATTCTCTATGTTCTACTATATCGCATCTACTTTTCCAAATTGTTATGTTGTCAAAATGTTGACGCTAATAGGATGCACCTTATTAAACTACTTAAACTGTCTCTTTCCTGCTGCCTTGATTTATACAGACTGAGGAAGACCGCAAGAATATGGCGCGTCTGCAAGATCTGGTTGACAAACTGCAGCTGAAAGTCAAAGCCTATAAGAGAGCTGCGGAGGAGGCTGTAAGTGTGGGCTGGAAAAGTCATGTGCTCACAATCTACACACTGTTGCTTTATTGATTCATATTTATTCCATTTCCAAAATGTAAACTGAGGCTTAAAAATACTGTCAAAGATCATAGTTAAGGTTCAAAGCAGGTTTATATTTACAGCTTATTATATTTTGTAGATGCTAAAATACAACTAAAACAGTAGCTGTTTTGAATTTTGGCAAGGAAACATCTCAGTGTCCACTTTGACCTGTTTTAGTCCTAGTTGGTACACCACAAACCTATGTTGACCGTTACGAGAGATGTTTTTACCCTTTTGACTGTAGATGATGTGGCTAAGTCAGTTAGTCCAGGTTCATTGCCTCTTGCAGTAACAGAATAATGTGGCTTGTGTTTTTGGTGAATCCTTTAGGAAGAGCAGGCCAACACTCATCTGGGCAAGTTCCGTAAACTGCAGCATGAGCTAGACGAGGCTGAAGAGCGAGCTGACATCGCTGAGTCTCAGGTCAACAAGCTCCGTGCCAAGAGCCGTGATGTGAGCTCAAAGGTAAGAAGCTGCGCTACACTTCATATACTGTCCTACTGCCTTCACTAAATAGCACAGTATTTTTCAATCATCCTCATTAACATTTCAATGTAATCCATTTAAGCTGTGTTTTATTTGTAAAGCAGAATCAACAATGACAGAAATATTCGGCATTTTTAAAAGGAGTAAATAAACCAGACCAGTCTTCATATAGATACATTTTATTGTAATTTTTTGTGGATTTGGTAGGTTGTATTAGTGCAATTTAATAGGTTAGTGGTAATGCAGTTTTTGTCACATGGAAGGCAACATGACAATTTAAACGCTAATTATAGCAAAAAAGTTTAAATTGCCATTATTTAGTTTATTATAATTGCCATACTTTTCTGGGCATTTTATGCCTTTATTAGTGAGCTGACAGTAAAGATATGACAAAAAATGAGGGTAGACAGAGAGATTGTGAACAACAAACAACAAAGGTCCTTTCCCTGGCCAGACTCAAACCAGGGAACATTTAGTTTACCACAACGCCCTTAAATGAATATTCTTTAAAATATTAACTCCAGCAGAATGTTTTTTTTTGTGAATGCGGAGACATTATTAAACACTCAACCAATCGGCTGAATGTTACTAAATTATATCTATCTATGTGTGTGTGTGTGTGTGTGTAGTTATAAAGTAATAAAGACAATGTACGCATGTTCCCACTTGTTAACAGTTTCTACTGCATTATTAGCCCTCATATGAAACATGCTAATGTTGAGGTTTTGTTGGTATACCTACCCACTCTTTAAAACATCTTAATTGTCCTCCAAATACATTCAGGGCTACAATTTTTTAGATTCATCTAATCCCACAAATTCAAAATTTCAAATGGTTTATTCTGTAAAGAAATGCTATTCACGTAGAGTTACTGCCATATCACTAACTTGTAACATCTTTAGCCAAGTTACCTTTGGTAACACTTGTTGAGTCTTGTTGGTCCCCTGTCACTAATCCATCTCTCTTTGTCTACTCTCTTATCATTCTTCATCACAGAAAGGGCTAGATGAGGAGTGAAACTCACAGACGGCCACCTAAGACCTTTGGGATCTCCTGTGCTGTAGTCCCCTTTGTCTTCCAAGTAACTCTGTAGAATAAAGCAAAGTGCATTCAAATTAATGTGTAGAGTCCTCATTTATTTAAACCAGGTAGAATTGTCCACATAAACCTGGAGAGGCTGGGGCAGTGAGGATACCTGTGGTATAATGTGTATTTTAAAATTCACCAGCTTTACAATACAATACAGTACAATACAAATTTATTTATAGCACATTTAAAAACAACAGCGTTGACCAAAGTGCTGTACAGAAAATAAGCATGACAAAAATACAAAACACGAAAAGTTTGTTAACACGAATTAAGAACACAAAATTTAGACCACAAAGCAACCCGCTATCACACAGAGACTGAGAAGGCCAGAGAAAACAAATGGGTTTTTAAACGAGACTTAAAAACAGGCAGGGTAGGGGTGAGTCTAATCTGGAGGGGCAGCTCGTTCCAAAGTTTGGACGCCACAACGGCAAAGGCTCTGTCACCCTTCTGCTTTAACCGTGTCAGCAGACCTCGATGCTCGAGAGGAAACACAGGGGTGCAGGAGACGAGACAAGTAAGAGGGGGCCAACCCATTAAGAGCCTTAAAAATAAACAATAAGATCTTAAAATGAATCCTAAAAGATACAGGAAGCCAGTGCAGGGACTGTAATATCGGGGAAATGTGCTCTCGCCTGCTTTCACTACATAACCAATGAAACTATCACCCAGTTGTTAAATGTATTTCAGTAGATGAAGGGTTAGCATTAGAAAGCACAAAAGAAACTGAGGCAAAAAAAGCTACTTATCTTACTTCCTTTATCATCCCCCTACAGATAGTTTATAGAGTATTTGTAACATTTCAACAGCCTATTAGTTGAGATTCAACAATTGCAGCATAGGCTGCGTGAATAGTTTAACTTAATCATTCTGAGAATGTGTAGTGACCTGTCATAAACATCTTGCAGACAAAGCAAAACAGTTGAATTACTGAATCTCAACTAATAAGCTGCTGAAGTGTTACAAATACTCTATAAATTATCTGTAAGTTACTGTCCAAATAAAGCATTACCAAAAAGCCACACACATACATTTGTACTAGGTCAAAACATTGACCATTTTAACAGTATGTGCAGCCAATCAACACCTCATTCATGTTAGGTGGGCCACTACTGCCACCCTGTGCCGACACTCTGAATTGTTCTCTGACTTTCTATTGTAGAATGTTTTTCCATTGTTGTCCCTATCTAAAATATAATGTCCAGGAAGGACTTTACGACTAGATTAGTGTTAGTATTGTACATGAGTTTGACAATATATTATGGGAACAACATGGGTTTTTTGGAATACTGTATGTCAGTTAGTAAAATTCACTTTCTGATCACAACAATGATACTATAAATCTGTGATTACATTAAAAAGTTTTCTCCACTTTGTCCGTAATAAACCTTGGGGAAACATGGATTATAATAGTAAATCTATGGTAGTTAAATATCAGTTCTAAGGAAATCAATTTTATTGGCATTTAAAAACACAAAGTAGCTGCACCCAGCCTGAAAATGACTTCCTGTCGACACTGTAGAACAACCGAATCCCAATAACCAAAAAAACAAAATTTGCTTTATTGTGTTGTATTAACAGAGGTGTTCTTACTAGGCTATCGAGAAAAGTTATGGGGTGTTATGTTCGTCTTATACAAGCCTTAAAGTGTAGTAATTACAAAAAAATATTTGATCTTATTCAGCTGTAAAATCTGTCAGTGATATTGCTAGTATTCTTTCTTTACCCATTTCCAAAACAGCTTGTTCAAGAATTTTCTCAAATAAAGTGTCATTTTCCTGGTAAAAATGCATTCATCTTGCCTTATTCTGCTTTGTGTTAAAAATACTTGCAATCATTTCTGCAAATGCACTACTACACAAACTTCACTGCAAACAATTGTAATGCTCTCACAGTATGGAGAGTCCTAGTCACCATATGGTTGAATATTTGAGTGATAAAGTTAACTCAAAGGTTAGAAAAATAGCAAATCTTTCGTTGTCGTCGATGCAACAGTATTTCTGTTTTTATCAATGTAATATTTATAAATCTAATAAAACTGGGTATAAAATGAAGTGTCAAATATCCTATCAAATCACATGAGATCAGTTTGGTAATCTCATTAAGAAGTGGAAAATGTTGGAAGATACCGTTTATCTGTTGATAATTTAGACTTCTACATGCATTTTAAATGTATCCTGATAGACGTTTTAAGCACAGATAACCAATTATATATCTATTTGTATGTTTGGTAACTTATAATAGTACTAGATTAGACATAATACTTATTATACACTTGAGGAAAGGCTCTAACCTAACACCAAATATACAGTATAATTCATTGACACTGTTCTTGTCAATTCCAATGGATGATAATTTTAGATTAATTGCTATTAGATTTTTAAATAAATTATTACATCATAGTGGTAAAATCTTCCCATGTTATCACTGTACTCATTATATTAATCAAATTAATGATTTGGAGCAAGCTGTATAACTTTGGTTTAACACATATGAAGAGTCTGGTCTCATGTATGCATAAAAGTAGAACATAGTTCATTGATTCACACATAAGTTCAATGAATATTTGCCACATCATATCAATATACGATAAAATTGTGAAAAATATTCATTTTGATAATGTTATAATATATTCAAACCAGCTGCATTCAAGTATGTGACACACAGTAAAACAATGTAACGCTGAGTGTTATTACTGCTCCAGCTAACATGCAATCATTATAAACTAAACTGTCCTATATAGTGAATCAGAATTAGTAAATTACAAATAAAACAAAATACAATATAAACAAGTAAAAAGCTGATATTAAAGTGTACTAATTGAAATCAAACTAACTTAAATCAGGAATGTTTACACTAAATCTACCTTGTACTGTAGCTGAATTTATGACAGGCTTACCGTACTTCATTCTCCCGCAGCAGCATAAAGGGGCAACTGATGCTCAAGTTCTTACACTGTTAGATGGAGCAAAGTGAAGGGTGGATATCAGCTTGGCACTTGTTTAGGGCTGCATGTTGACCTTGATCTCACATGGCCTTGTCCTTCCAAGGCTTTAGATATCTGCGGAGGGATTACAACATAAGAAATAAACTGCATGGTGTTATTCTTTCTCACCCACATGCTAACACTATCTATGTAAGCCATGTCCTTGTTTATGTTCCTGCTGATCCCTTTACTTACCAACCTTTTAACATCATGACCCTTGTGCTATAGATTCCTCTTTGTCAACTGCTTAACATGTACAACTATGGTGATCAGACATACTTGATGAATAATTAGCAGACAGCAGCAATAATATCATATCAAGGTGACACCACTCGTTCTTTCCATCAAAGATTTGAGCTGTCAACAGTTGGCCTCACCTTAGAGGAGTCTGGTTACAACTCTGTTCCAAAACAGTAAGAAGGGGATGAAAGCCAGGAAGGAGACACAAATCAGAAGGTTTCCACAGGGATCTGGACAGCTGAGAATGAGAATGAGGCCAACGATGTGAAAGCAATTTCTGATCAACTCTTACAAGGTCCACTCGTTCTTATTTTATAGGAGCATAAATGGCTTCAACTGTTAAGGGCTAAGAGTGGACAGATATCTATATTCTATGAAAGAAGGACAAAAAAACAAACAAAAAAATTTCTCCTCAAAGCAGTGGTTACTTGAATGTGTTTTGATGCATGTTCCATAACTGTAAACTGAGAAAAGGCTATGGCAGGGAGTCAAAAGGAAATCACTTTGTATATACTGCATGAATTCAAACCACCACCATCAAATATTACATTCAATAATGGGATGAAAATGAAAAATGTATGCAACGTGTGGTCTATAATAAAGGGTAAAGGTATATTTTCAGTGCCATGCACCTGTTACCCTTCATCCATCATGATATCAGATACTGCACTTAAGCTATACCGCTGCCCCTCACAATCAGAGAGAAAAAATCCAGTCAAGAATTTCACAGGGTTATCTTTGTCCTCAAGGCCAAAGGAGAGGGAACAATGCCATGACGACACCATGAGACAAAGGGTGTAGACCTAGCTGGGCACAACAGTGATGAGTGATAATTCAAAGTCCCTGACCTTAGCTCTCACTCTACAACAGCTGCCACACTTGTCTCAGCAGAGGCTGTAGAAATTTCTCCTTCACATGACTGACCTTCACTGAACTTTATCTTTTTGATTAAGAGTGTTAACATGGCAAGTCCAGAGCTGCTCTCAAAGCACAATGTTTGAAGAGCTAATCGTATAAAGACATTAATCTTTCTTGTCTATCACCCGTCTGTTTGAGATTTAGAAGAGAAACACTGAATCGACTGGTGCTCTAAGGAGGAAAGGAAGAATCACAGAAATGGATTCTGTTTTTTCTCCACAATGTGAATTTAAATTGGCTGTTTGAAACCTTGCCATGTTTTAGTTTTTCCAGTTTTCATTATCTTACCCAAATCAAAATATACTGCATAACCATAACAGGTTAATATTATAAGCTCACCAGTTCATTCCATTCATCATTAAAACATAATAATTAACCTTACTTCACAAAACAAGACAGGGTTTAACACAATTTGAATTAAACATTTAAATGGCCTTTCAGAGAATTACTCTTTAATATGTAAAATACTAAATAAAAGTATAATATATAAAATAGAAGTCAAAAACTACAAAGCTAAATACTGAAACAATAAAATCACTTGAGACTTAATTGAATGAAGTCAGTAGCTAGTGAGACATTATATAAATAAAACAACCTGTTATAATTTATCTGAATAAAAGAAGAGTCACTTGATATCAAGCCTGTCCCTGACCCCCCCCCCTCTTCCCCACCCCTTTTATTGTACCATGTATTGTCCTCCCCTTGTTTGTCACAAGGTGAAAGCAACAAATAGCAGCAGTGAATCCTTTCTCCAAAAATTCATCCCATATTTGGTGGATAAACAACCTTTATTAGTGGAGGGACGGCTGTTGCAGACACGGGGCTGCATCTCTTCATTCGATTTAAGTTGAGAGTCAAAGGTAAGCAAAACAGTTATATCTGGGGTATGGTGAAGTAAATAGAAAATGTTTTGTGTAATTTTAAGTAATATATTTCACATGTAAATCATGTTCTTTGCTGGTGTGAACACATGGTAATAGTATGGTAGTTGTAATGCAATAATGTTTTTTTCTGTAACCTGATTTGAACAGCAAGATCCTGACTGACCATCGTTTCCTTTGAACACCAACCAACCCCAGGTAGAAGCCACTTTTGATTCTATCTGAGAAGTCTTAAATCATGATGACCATACCCTCAACTTTAGTCAGGACTTACAGTCAATGTTGTTTATGTACAGTTGTTGAAGTTCAACTGAGACATGATTTAAAAGTCAGTTGCATACTAAAAAGACAGTTTATACTTGCACTGTAGTACTGTGCTGGTAACTTGTCATTATTGCACATGTGGTGTGCTGATGGCGAATGTATTGCATGAAAAGTTATGACATAAGTCCTGTTGTACACACTGTGTAATAAATCTGAATGCTGCCTATACCGGTATGTTAATAGTAACACTGTCATCATTCATGGCTCAACATTTGTAAATTTGTAACAGGTTAAAAAATGGGTGACGCCGCCATGAAAGAGTTTGGGACAGCTGCTTCTTTTCTAAGAAAGTCAGACAAGGAGCGTCTGGAGGCCCAGACTCGTCCATTTGACATGAAGAAGGAATGTTTCGTTCCTGACCCACAGGTTGAGTACGTCAGAGCTTCCATCACAAGTCGTGACGGTGACAAAGTCACTGCTCAAACTGAATTTGGAAAGGTAGATACATTTCATGTTGTGCAGCAGAATGCTGATGTACACATTTCTTGAGAAGCATCTGGTAAGGTTACGACCAATTTGACTCTAAAATGTATTATTTTCTTTCCTAGACTGTGACAGTGAAGGAGTGTGATATACACCCTCAAAACCCACCAAAGTTTGATAAAATTGAAGACATGGCGATGTTCACCTTCCTCCATGAGCCTGCTGTGCTGTTTAACCTCAAAGAGCGTTATGCAGCATGGATGATTTACGTAAGACACTAAATCTGTAACATAAAACTTTACCTTCATTGATACAGCACTGATTAATGAGCAACATCCTTATGACTAATTGATGCATTATGGTGTCTTTCTATTATCTGTTACTCTTCTCTTACTATGGCAGACCTACTCTGGGCTCTTCTGTGTGACTGTCAACCCCTACAAGTGGCTGCCAGTCTACAACCAAGAGGTGGTTGTTGCCTACAGAGGAAAGAAGAGGAGTGAAGCTCCTCCTCATATCTTCTCCATCTCTGACAATGCCTACCAGTACATGCTGACAGGTAAAACATCTATTTTAGCCTTCATTTTGTTCAAAAGCTCTGATGTCATTCCATTTTTCACTGATAATTTGAAAATCTCTTCTGCTGACAGACAGAGAAAACCAGTCAATCCTTATCACGTAAGTTACACAGAGGAAAAAAAAAAAATCTCTCCAGTAGTTAATGGTTATGGAACTTGGACTAAAACTTTCTGTCTCTCTTTCAGTGGAGAATCTGGTGCTGGAAAGACTGTAAACACCAAGCGTGTCATTCAGTACTTTGCCAGCATTGCTGCTGCTCCGGGTGCGAAGAAAGACCAAGCTGCTGAAAAGAAGGTGTGTATTACATACATAGTTCTTAATATAATACAATCAAAACATCAATTGTAAATTATTCAGTTTAAATACGTAGGTCAGTCAAGTTCTACCTCAAAGTGGCAGTAACCCTGAAGTGTCTTTATTTGACAAACTCAGGGTACCCTGGAGGATCAAATCATTCAGGCTAACCCTGCTCTGGAGGCCTTTGGGAATGCCAAGACCATCAGGAATGACAACTCCTCCAGATTTGTGAGTGTTTGTGGGATTGCAAATGTTAATTACTGAATTAAAGGGAATCAACTGGACTAAAATGAGTGGCTCTCTTCCTCTTAGGGTAAATTTATCCGCATTCATTTTGACAACCGAGGAAAGCTGGCCTCTGCTGATATTGAAACTTGTAGGTAACATGGTTTATGTAGCAAATTTTAAGTTCTTACTTATGAACTTATATACCACAATATGCATCACAATAACAATGATTTCTCTCACAGACCTCCTGGAGAAGTCTCGTGTGACCTTCCAGCTCAAAGCTGAGAGGGACTACCACATTTTCTACCAGATCTTGTCTCAGCAAAAGCCAGAACTTCTGGGTATATAACTGACAAAATTGCTGTTAATCTCAAGAGCCATTGAAAGTTATTACTGTATTTCAATACAGTAAGATATTTTATAACACTTTTTTGTCATTCTCTCCACAGAAATGTTGCTTATTACCAACAACCCCTATGACTACGCCTTCATCTCCCAAGGAGAGACGACAGTAGCCTCCATCAATGATTCTGAAGAGCTGATGGCCACTGATGTGAGCTGAATCTTTAAATCAAATATAGATTTATACATCAACTTTTACTATGCCAGAAATGAATTTTTGATCTTATACCTTTTTCAGGACGCCTTTGATGTGCTGGGTTTCACTCAAGAGGAGAAGAATGGCATTTACAAGCTGACTGGTGCCATCATGCATCATGGCAATATGAAGTTCAAGCAGAAGCAGCGAGAGGAACAGGCTGAGGCTGATGGCACTGAAGGTGAGAGATGGTTTTTGACACAAACTACAACAGTGCTG
Organism: Epinephelus moara; assembly: GCF_006386435.1. Taxonomy (NCBI): domain Eukaryota; kingdom Metazoa; phylum Chordata; class Actinopteri; order Perciformes; family Serranidae; genus Epinephelus; species Epinephelus moara. Next base: position 36,075,192 of record NC_065526.1, on the reverse strand, counting down.
AAGGAATCGAGGATAAGATAATGATGAGGACCTTAAATGAAGAAATGACTGAATTAATACCATAACTTCTCAACAGTTGCTGACAAAGTTGCATATCTGATGGGCCTGAACTCTGCCGACCTCATCAAAGGTCTCTGTCACCCTAAAGTCAAAGTAGGAAATGAGTGGGTCACCAAGGGACAAAATGTCGCTCAGGTGAGAGAATATCAACGTTTCAATTCAATTCCCAAATAAGGTCCAGAAAATCAAAGTAAGGTGTACTCATATTTCCTTGTTAGGTATACTATGCGGTGGGTGCACTGTCTAAGTCAGTATATGAGAAGATGTTTCTGTGGATGGTGGTGAGAATTAACCAGTCCCTGGACACCAAGCAGCCCCGTCAGTACTTCATTGGTGTACTGGACATTGCTGGATTTGAGATCTTTGATGTAAGTTTGTGAAAAGAATACACATGCTATATGAAGAAGTCTTTGGTTAAGCAGAAATCATAATGCCTCATACTGTGGTCCTTTTTAATTACAGTTCAACACCTTTGAGCAGCTGTGCATCAACTTCACCAATGAAAAACTGCAACAGTTTTTCAACCACCACATGTTTGTGCTGGAGCAGGAAGAGTACAAGAAAGAGGGCATTGAATGGACTTTCATAGATTTTGGGATGGACTTGCAGGCCTGCATTGACCTGATTGAAAAGGTGAGATACTGGACTATTACATGTCCAGACAAACATAAAGATTGACTGAAAATATTGTGATTGTTTTTTTCAATATTTTTGTCCCCTCAGCCCATGGGTATCATGTCCATCCTTGAAGAGGAGTGCATGTTCCCCAAAGCTTCTGATACCACCTTTAAAGCTAAGCTCTATGACAACCATCTGGGGAAATCTGCCAATTTCCAGAAGCCCAGAATTGTCAAAGGGAAAGCAGAGGCCCATTTTGCCCTGATGCACTATGCTGGAACTGTTGATTATAATATCAACAACTGGCTGGTGAAGAACAAGGATCCTCTGAATGAGACCGTTGTTGGACTCTACCAGAAGTCTAATCTCAAGCTGTTAGCTACCCTCTTTGCAAATTATGCAGGAGCTGATTCAGGTATGAATAAACCCAATGTATTGCCCTGACCTCCACTGGGAATGTCAATATTTTATCAAATGTGTCATAGTGAGAACTGTCAAATTGAATAATTTATTCCAGTGTCTGGAAATGCAGTCTAATGAGTTTGTTATTGGTTTATTAGCTGAAGGTGGAAAAGGCAAAGGAGGAAGCAAGAAGAAGGGTTCATCCTTCCAAACTGTGTCTGCCTTGCACAGGGTTAGTAAAAACACATAAATATGTGTAAATGGCTAATTTATACACAAACCAGTGCAACCGACACTTAAAGGCGCTGTATGTAAGAATGTGGCCAAAATGGTTACTGCACTCAAATTCAAAATACTGTCGCGAGTCGTGTCCGCTCCCCTACAGATTCGAGGTTGCTGGACTGATTTGTTTGCCCATGGGCGGCTGTCTTGGCAGGGCCGCGTCGCCGCGTCCTTGATCTTCGGTTTTCCAGCTGACTGTTCAAGCAAGTCCGGCTTCTCTGCTGCTAACGCTGCTGCCAGGATACAGCTGAGGAGACTGCTAATGCTATGTACTGGGACACTGCTAATGCTGCTTGCTGTGCTGCTGTAGCTCAGTTGTAACTTTAACTGATGCTGAGACTCTACTGACTGCATGACTGGTAGACGGTGGGGGGTGGTGCAACAGGCCAATGATGATTTTACGACTATTTGCTTTAGATTTCTTACATATAGCTCCTTTAATTTTACATTGATAATTAAGAGATGCTTATGTGTCACAATAATCACCTAAACTGGTTTTAATTACCTCCACAGGAGAACCTGAACAAGCTGATGACCAACTTGAGGTCGACTCACCCTCACTTTGTACGCTGCATCATCCCCAATGAGACCAAAACTCCTGGGGCCATGGAGAACCCTCTGGTGATGCACCAGCTACGCTGTAACGGTGTGCTGGAAGGCATCAGGATCTGCAGAAAGGGCTTCCCAAACAGGATCCTCTACGGAGATTTCAAACAGAGGTGTTTGTCAGATATATGGATGGGTGACAAATTAAAGGAAAAAAAAGTCTTCATAGCAGCTTCAAGGCGCCTTGTCATAGATTCTCTGAGCACACAGATGAAGGGATGGAAACCATTCTACCATAAAATATTCCCTCATTTAATATTTTGATGATGTAGCGAAGACTGGTGTCTAATTCGTTGCTCCAAAAATCTCCAATATGTGTTCAATTTGGTCGAGATCCGGTGACTGTAAAGACCACAGCATATGATTCACATAATTTTGATACTGTTGAAACCATATAGGGAATCTTCATGCCCTGTTTGCATTTGTTATGTATCCCTTCTTAACTTTTGCTTTTGTTTGTCACCTAATAAACCATTCTACTAATTACCAGTGATAAATATTTAGTTTAACATATTTTGGTAGTCTGATATTTTATAAAACATTAAATATAACAAAAATTATTCTTTATCTTCATCACAAAGATACCGCATCTTGAATCCAAGTGCTATCCCTGAAGGACAGTTCATTGATAACAAAAAAGCTTCAGAGAAGCTTTTGGGCTCCCTGGATATAGACCATACTCAGTACAGACTCGGACACACCAAGGTAAGCATTAGTGAAATACATTTTGGCATGTATCATTAGCATATGTCTCAGTGTAAAAAGAAAATGTCCAGGGTGACATAGTATTTTGTTTTTTTTTTGTCATTTTCAATTGACCACAATTCTACAATTATAGGCAATTGTTAGATCTCTTTTTTCAGCTACACCTCCTTTAATTCAAAATATAACTATCTATGTGATAACATTCAGTAAGGTTTTTGTAATGGACTAGGTCTGAACCATTATCTTGAACGCACATACACACTCTCCATGTGGGTAATTTGTGCTTGCTACTGTTTGCAAAAATCAGGTGTTCTTTAAAGCTGGGCTGCTTGGTCTGCTAGAGGAGATGAGAGATGACCGCTTAGCTCTCATCATCACCAGGATCCAGGCAAGGTCACGAGGTGTTCTGGCAAGAATTGAATTCCAGAAAATTGTAGAACGCAGGTATGTGCACAAAATTAATAAAAATCCAATCGATTTCATTATCATGGGCACAAGCAGGGTCAGTGGAATGAAAAAGATTCAAGGTGGCATTTAAGATTATGGCTTTCTGCATCAATATCTCACTATACCAGAATTACTGAATTAGGCACAAACTAAATCAAGTGAATGATACAAAGGTATTCTCCAGGTGCCTTCACAGATTTAAAGGTGACCTTTCATTTCTCATACTGAGGACTGACTTAATGTGCATACTAAATACAGATAAATTTGTATTAAATAACAAGTACAGTACATGCAGAAAACGACTAATTGTACCACTTGTATTGCTCTGCAACATTATAACATCTTTATGAATCAATGTCCACAGGGACGCACTACTTGTGATCCAGTGGAACATCCGTGCCTTCATGGGGGTCAAAAATTGGCCCTGGATGAAGCTGTACTTCAAGATTAAACCTCTATTGAAATCAGCAGAGACTGAAAAGGAGATGGCCAACATGAAGGAAGAGTTTGCCAAACTAAAAGAGGCTTACGCAAAATCTGAAGCCCGCAAGAAGGAACTCGAAGAAAAAATGGTCTCTCTTCTCCAAGAGAAGAATGACCTGCAGCTTCAAGTTCAATCTGTATGTTTACAATTTGTCAGCATAACAAATAACAAAATCAAACCAAGTCAGCTCATGTCTAATGCTGTACCTTTAAAATAATAACAGGAGCAAGATAATCTGTGTGATGCTGAAGAAAGATGCGAGGGGCTGATCAAGAGCAAGATCCAGCTGGAGGCAAAAATCAAAGAGCTGTCAGAGAGACTAGAGGATGAGGAGGAGTTGAATGCTGAACTGACTGCTAAGAAGAGGAAACTGGAGGATGAGTGCTCTGAGCTGAAGAAAGACATTGATGACTTAGAGTTAACTCTGGCTAAAGTGGAGAAAGAGAAGCACGCCACTGAGAACAAGGTACTATTAAAACTGAGATATGCTTTACAGACAATGTTTTTAAGGCTTCTCTGATTGTTCATGCTCTAAAATGGCAACTTTTTCATATGAATTATTACTTCTGTTGTATAGAAATTGGCACATGGGTCTGGGATTTTTGACTGAAAATTCAAATTTTACATGCAACAGGTGAAGAACCTGGTCGAAGAGATGGCTGCTCAGGATGAAATCATTGCTAAGTTGACAAAGGAAAAGAAAGCCTTACAGGAAGCTCATCAGCAAACACTGGATGATCTGCAGAGTGAAGAAGACAAAGTCAATACTCTGACGAAGGCCAAGGTTAAGCTGGAGCAGCAAGTTGATGATGTAAGAACATAAACAAGGATGTGTTGGCATATTTCACTGTCACTTAAATACAAACACTGAATATTGTGGATAAATTAAACCGAAAGGCTGTAATTATCATCCACTACAGCTTGAAGGGTCCCTAGAGCAAGAGAAGAAAGTACGCATGGATCTTGAGAGAGCAAAACGAAAGCTTGAGGGAGACCTGAAGTTAGCTCATGAGTGTGTCATGGACCTGGAAAATGACAAGCAGCAACTCGAAGAGAGGCTGAAAAAGTAACATGAAAACAACATTTGTGTACACATGAATAGATTTAAAACTTAGTGTCAGCTGGTACATTTTTCATTATTCTATACCCACAGGAAAGATTTTGAAATCAGCCAACTCAATGGCAAAATAGAAGATGAACAAGTGATGAGTGCCCAGCTCCAGAAAAAATTGAAGGAGTTACAGGTAATATTAAATAAGAAGAAGATAGTCAGTTTTCAAGGATGTGATATTTGGCTAATGCTGATTTTGGTCTAGGCCCGCATTGAGGAGCTGGAGGAAGAGCTTGAGGCAGAACGAGCTGCCCGAGCCAAGGTGGAGAAGCAGAGAGCAGACTTGTCCAGAGAGCTGGAGGAGATCAGTGAGAGGTTGGAGGAGGCTGGTGGAGCAACAACTGTCCAGATTGAGATGAACAAGAAGAGGGAGGCTGAGTTCCAGAAACTCCGCAGAGACCTTGAAGAGGCCACTCTGCAGCATGAAGCCACTGCTGCCACTCTCAGGAAGAAACAAGCTGACAGTGTTGCTGATCTGGGAGAGCAGATCGACAACCTGCAGAGAGTCAAGCAGAAACTGGAGAAGGAGAAGAGTGAGCTCAGACTGGAGCTGGATGATGTCGTCTCCAATATGGAGCAGATTGTTAAGACAAAGGTATAACATTTTGTTAAGCTTTTTTCTACCTACTGGTTGATGAACATTTTATTTTGTTAGTCTAAACCACCTTTTATATTTTTGAGGTAGGTCATGTGCCAGTGTTAATGTTTTTTCTTTCCAGAACAATTTGGAGAAAATGTGCCGGTCTCTGGAAGACCAGATGAATGAATATAAAACAAGGGCAGAGGAAGGACAGCGTACCATCAATGACTTCACCATGCAGAAAGCAAAGCTTCAGACTGAGAATGGTATGATTTTGATTTAAGCAGTGTGTTTTGTGTGGGATATTATGAAGTACTCATTTGGCTCTTCCATCAAAATTAGGTGAACTTTCAAGGAGGCTTGAGGAAAAGGATTCCCTGGTGTCTCAACTAACCAGAGGAAAACAGTCCTACACTCAACAACTTGAAGACCTAAAAAGACAGCTAGAGGAGGAAGTCAAGGTAGCAACCAAATACCAGTGAGAACTTGGTACAGATGTTGGTATAAAGATGCACTGAGATATGCTTTCATTTCAGGCCAAGAATGCTTTAGCCCATGCAGTGCAGTCTGCACGTCATGACTGTGACCTGCTCAGGGAGCAGTATGAGGAGGAGCAGGAGGCCAAGGCTGAACTTCAGCGCAGCATGTCCAAGGCCAACTCTGAGGTGGCTCAGTGGAGAACTAAGTACGAAACTGATGCCATCCAGAGAACTGAGGAACTAGAGGAGGCTAAGTGAGTAAAAATGTATTTTCACTCCAACAATTTGGCAAAGTTTAAAAGCAATTAACCATGAATGAATTCTGTCATAATGCAGAAAGAAGCTGGCTCAGCGTCTGCAGGAGGCCGAGGAGGCTGTTGAAGCAGTGAATGCTAAATGTTCCTCTCTGGAGAAGACCAAACACAGGCTGCAGAATGAGATTGAAGATCTCATGGTGGATGTGGAGAGGTCTAATGCTGCTGCTGCTGCTCTGGACAAGAAGCAAAGAAACTTTGACAAGGTTAAATTTAAAAATCATTTGGCATTTTTACTCTTTTAGTTGAAGAATGACAGTGTAATTGACCTTGAAGCACACATATTTCAGATCTTGGCAGAATGGAAACAGAAGTATGAAGAGTCTCAAACAGAGCTGGAGAGCTCTCAGAAGGAAGCCAGGTCTCTGAGCACTGAGCTCTTCAAACTAAAGAACTCCTATGAAGAATCTCTTGAACATCTGGAGACCATGAAGAGAGAGAATAAGAATCTGCAGGGTAAGGGTGACACCAGCTCACGCCTCCATTGAAGAATTTGTTGTCATGGGTAAACCAGTGATAATGTTACATTTTGTTTCTCAGAGGAAATATCTGACCTCACTGAGCAAATTGGTGAGAGTGGAAAGAGCATTCATGAACTTGAGAAGATGCGAAAACAATTGGAACAAGAGAAGTCTGAGATACAAACAGCCCTGGAGGAAGCAGAGGTGTGATGAATTCAAAGTGCTCATGGTGAACCTTAAGAACATTTTTTAATATTGGTAATAACTTGAAATATATTTCATTTTCATTCTTATTTCATGACAGGCCTCACTGGAGCATGAGGAAGGGAAGATTCTCAGAGCCCAGCTTGAGTTTAACCAGATTAAGGCTGATATTGAGCGCAAGCTGTCTGAAAAAGATGAAGAGATGGAGCAAGCAAAGAGAAACCAACAGCGTATGGTGGATACTCTTCAGAGCTCTCTTGAGGCCGAGACTCGAAGCAGGAATGAGGCCCTCCGTTTGAAGAAGAAGATGGAGGGAGACCTCAATGAGATGGAGATTCAGCTGAGCCAGGCCAACAGGCAGGCATCCGAGGCTCAGAAACAACTTAAGGCTGTTCATGCACATCTGAAGGTTTGCATTTTTTTTTAAAGAACACCTGACATAGTATGTTATTAATTGATTTACCTTGCTGCACAATAAATGTCCCACTCTTCCAGGATGCTCAACTCCAGCTCGATGACTCTCTTCGAGCCAATGATGATCTAAAGGAAAACATTGCTATCGTTGAGAGACGCAACAACCTGCTTCAGGCCGAAGTGGAGGAGCTCAGGGCTGCTCTGGAGCAAGCTGAGAGAAGTCGCAAACTTGCTGAGCAAGAGCTGCTGGACGTTAGTGAAAGGGTGCAGCTACTGCACTCACAGGTGAGATGCAGCAATCATCAATACATTCTAGTGTGTTTGTTTTACATTCACTGTTTTCACAATGGAAATACCACTATTAATTATTAATTTACTTTGTCAAATTAGAATACTAGTCTGATAAATCAAAAGAAGAAGCTGGAGGCTGATACTGCCCAGCTTCAGACTGAAGTAGAAGATGCAGTACAAGAGTGCAGAAATGCTGAAGAGAAGGCCAAGAAGGCCATTACTGATGCTGCCATGATGGCAGAGGAGCTGAAGAAAGAGCAGGACACCAGTGCTCACCTGGAGCGTATGAAGAAGAACATGGAGCAAACCATCAAAGACCTGCAGCACCGTCTGGATGAAGCTGAACAGATCGCCATGAAGGGAGGAAGAAAGCAGTTGCAGAAGCTCGAGGCCAGGGTGAGTATAAGTTGGCTCTTTGGCTTCTTGCATCACTCAAATATGTAAAGTCAATAGCTGCTCTAGGTGAAGCGCAGAGGTGCTGGCTGACTTTTGTTTTGACAACATTCTACAGGTCAAGGAACTTGAAAATGAGGTGGAAAATGAACAAAAAAAGGCCAGTGAGGCTTACAAGGGAGTGAAAAAGTATGAAAGACGTATCAAGGAGATTACCTATCAGGTAACTTTGAATCTGGAACAAAGCCTGTTTATGCTTTGGATATTATATTCAGAATCAATATGTACATATTATTATTTACTTGTTTGCACAATTTAGTCAGAAGAAGACCGAAAAAATCTAGTACGTCTTCAAGATTTGGTGGACAAGCTGCAGCTTAAGGTCAAATCCTATAAGAGGGCTTCGGAAGAGGCTGTAAGTAAGATTTAAATGCAAAACTAAGATCTTACCAGTGAAACTATATATTATCTGAGCATATATTATAAGTACCATACATGTTGTGTTTGTTCTTCAGGAGGAACAGGCCAACAATAATCTAACCAAGTATCGCAAGATTCAACATGAGCTTGATGAAGCCGAAGAGAGGGCCGACATCGCCGAGTCTCAGGTCAACAAGCTACGTGCCAAGAGCCGTGAGGTGGGGTTAAAGGTCAGTATACACATATTGCACCTACTAGAGGTGCACCAATATGAATTTTTTTCAACTGATACCAATAACTGATAATTACCTGCTTCTCATGGCCAATAACCAATATGATAACCAATAATTCCACATTTTTGTTTTTTGAAAAAGAAGTGTAAAACCTGTAGTTAATGTACACCTGCGGGTAAGAAAGGCTAAGATGTAGTGAGAAAGTATGGATGAGTTAATATTCCATAGCCCTGACAAGAAACAGAAAAACAAAGAACAGTTGTGACTCTCTACTACCTGCCAACATTAGGCTGTGAAAAAGAGGGAGATTTTCTGGGGTATTGTCAAATAGCCTACCCTCAAAGCCCCTGCCCCCATATATTCCCACACTACAGATGAACATAATAAATACAAGGATGTTCAAGTAAAATTACTTTTAATCAGTATCAAATTTATAGTTAACAGTGAGAGAGAGACAGATTATGAAGCCCAGTGTTACTTTGTAATTCTCAGTAAAGTATATAAACTACACTGCAGAGTGGAGTCTCTACTAACAGAAACAAACAATGACAGCTGATTCATGTGAACAGGTTGAATGCGCGTCGGCAGGTCCGCCTTACATCTGGTGTATGAAATGTTTATATCATCGCGCTGCATTTTTATAAACACACCCTGGTGTCATCCCACCAACCCACGACAGACTAGCCTACAACCACCAAGTAGAATAGCGATGCGCTATCTAGTCAAATCACACATTAAAACTGAATGTAGGTAAACCCACAACTGTGTCTCACACACACACACACACACACGTAGCCAGAGTTTAAAGGTACATGTACTACCACCCACTGAGTCGGACTTGTAGATGCTGGCCTTGTTAAGTCAATGAAAACAGTCTGGCCTCATGTGATTGGCGCTATTTATCAGCTATAATTTTAATAATCGGAATAATGCATAATTATAGAAATGTCCCATTATCAGCCAATAATTTATCATACATTCCTAGCACATACATTCGGAAATTGGAAAAAATCTGATACTTTGCAAGTTCCCTTGACAGAAAAAATGTCACCGCGCAGTGGCAAAAATCTTGTTCACAAGCTGTACAACAACAAGACGCTGGTCTTTGTTATTTGGCAGTGGTTTTTCAGCAGGGCATTGGATATTATTACTACATTTAGAATACTACTCTGAGGGGCCTAAAGGACAAATAGTATAGGCGATATTGGTGCAATCCCTTATGACACAGGGATTGAAATAATACTATTCAATCAGAAACACATCTTACAATTTATCCTATATTTTCTTTTTTTGTTTCAGAGAGGACTTGATGGAGAGTGAAGTTTCCTCAAAAAAGATCAGTTTCTGAGGCACCTGCTGCCTGGTGTCTCCCTAAGCATGTCTTGTTCAGTAGAATAAATGTAATGTGCATCTGAAACTGTTTCTGGACTTTTCATTAACAACAGGGAGCTGTCCCCGTTGTTGCAGTCCAATCAAAAAACTCATGTAAATACATGTTAAAATGAAGAACAGTACACTTAGACACAGTCACACAGCAAAAGGGACCTGCTTTCTCTGAAGCTGTACACAACCCTTCTCTACCCTCTTCAGCTTCAGCTGCTGATGTAGCTCCCAGGATGACTGGTGAAGGCTGCACAGCCATCGGCCACTATCAAAGCCAAGTTCTGCCTATAAAGATGGTTTGTAATACTTCCTATCAATGCCAATTACCAAAGGGAACATTTTGTTATTGTGGCAGTACCTGTTCCAACATTCTAACATGTAATATTCACTTAAATTTCAATCAGTCTCGTTTCCACCTTCTCCCCATAACGGTGACGGCACTAGTTCTGACACTGTCACATGTAAACGTAAATAACGTCTAAATAAATGTAAGGTTTGTGTCATATAGACACAGCTGTTCCTCAAACAAATAGATGAAGGGATCCTCTCTTTCCTCTGCCCAGGTGGCTGGCTAGTTAGCCTGTTAGCTTGCTAATTTCACTATGCTATCATGCTACATGGTACTGTCAGCGTCAGAGCAATGGCTAATGGGGAAACACCAACACTTCATTACTTACTCTGACCAATGGTATCGCTTAATCACTCACTCACTCACTACACTCAATTAACTCATGGACAGACCTTCAGGTTTATAAGGTTGGCCTCGCCTCTGCGGTCTAGCCAAAAGTCTATTTTTTTTTTGGACAGACCTATAACATGAATTGCTAATACCCAGTCAAATCAATAATCCTAACTATATGTGTGTGTTAAGTATTATCTATAAAAACAGACAAAAAAAAAATCTCGCCTTATTTCACCTGCTGCTATTTCACACCAACAAATTGTAGTTGGCCAAAAAAGGACTGAAAATCCCAAAATAAAAACTGTGAAATCTGTTAAGGTTCGTAAAATTACCCAGTTTGGGGGGAACTGTCTCAGCAGAAAAAGCAGTGATGTCTCATTAAAAAACAACTGCATTTCATTGACGGCCGGAAATGAACACTTTTGTCCGTCTGCAACTGTGGCTGGTGGATTTCAAGAACCACTACCAGCCACTAAATAGATAACCACTCTTTATTTTACTGGTGAGTGAAGCAAATCTATCAGCTACTTGCACATTTTACCAGTGTTTGGCTGGTGTTGATTTCCAACCCTGTTTCCATGCCTAAAAAGCTGCTGGAAACGTAGCAATGACTCGCTATATCACAACCAGTTCTAGTATTTGTTGCTCTCAAACAATGATCTGCAGCTTGGCAGACATCTCGCCTCTGTCACGTCATCCTCCATCCCCTTCACCTCCTGATGACAAAGTCAGTTCATCTACTACGTCACTTTATAATTATACACATGATACATATGAAAGGTGCAAATATAACATATCTGTGATTTGCAGAAATGTACAATGCCAACATTTTCAATAGCTGCCACGATGCCAAAAACACTGCCAACAATTCACCTTAAGGAAAAATGAATCATGATCCTGAAAACTAAAAAAGGGGTCTACATGTATTACTACATATATAATTAAATTGTCTCAGTGAAGACAATGTACTATCATGTTCACTCTAGCTGTTCCCATCATATAAATCTTAACCAAAAACAAAACAAAAAACAATGCGGATAATGCTTTGTGGCTTCAAACTACTGTATGTGTCTCGTAGGAGAGAACATACTGTAAACTACTCCACTGTTTACTTACTATATTTGTTATCAGCGAACACTGGACTTTTTTCAACCTCATTTATCTGATGTTGCAAAAGTAACTCAGCATCATGATGAGCAGAGTGTGTTCACGCATTTTCTCTTCATTAAATCTTACATGCTGACACCAACACCAATTGCGCTATTTTAATACTGACCATACTACAGAGCTGGTAAATAATTAATAAGATGTTTATGGTTTTACCTTTTCTTTAGAATTCAAGTATTACAACTTATTTTTCTTAAAACATGCCAATTAAAAATAAACACAAAAAAAGTATTTTTTCCAAATTAAATACAACAATTAAAATGCTTCTTAAGGTTTCTGGATTTGAATCAGATTGTAAAAAATGTGAAATAAATAGTATTGAAGAGGCTTCATAAGTAACAGTGTGATAAGAAGAAGAGACTGCAGAATGATGCTGCCTCAGTCCCTCACTGAAAAGGCTGACTAGGCAGAGTACTGCAGCAGAGTCTGCTAGGACCATTCTCAATATTACATGGGTCAACCAACCAATAAACTGCACACATATCTGTACAGAGTTTACTTGACTAGTTGACTAACAGCTTTTCTGAGGAGACATGTCCACTGCATAGGACACATTGCAGTAGTCTGCAGTAGTTCTTTAGCAAAAGTGGAATGTTCGGGATTATAAGTGGAGGATCTGGATAGCAAACATGAGCGAAATGAATGTATACAAAATAGTAGTGCACACGCTTTTTAACAAATGAACTACGACAGGTTTTTACAGAAACACCACAGCAGAAAGGTCTGATCACAGTACAGTGGATGTATGACATCGTAAAACAAAAACCTTATCAATAATCCCTTTGAAACTACTAAAATAATACTATAAAAAATGCTGTAGTGTGCACTACATAAGCAAAATTTTCTACTGTTAAACTACTATTATGAATGGTAGCTGCAACTTAAAAAATAACCATTCACCCATTTAAATTTGAAAAAAATTTAATTAAAAAAAAATTGTTTTCACCAAAACTTTTGGACAGACTAAATGTCAAATGATCTAAATTAATTAAGCTGAAACTACTAACCTTCATATCAGTAGTGGGGGTCAGTCTTTCTCTGGTAACAAGCATCTTCTTTTCAAAGCCAGACAAGGGAGGGCCATTTGGAACACAGAGAAGAGGCAGACTTGACAAAGATGTCTGACTGACATCAGATAATCTGGATTTAGCGTATTCAGGAATAGAGTCCTCCATAAATACCATTTCAATAATCAATATAGGACATTGGCATTAAGAGTATATTGTGGCAAAATAAACAGTTTATCAGTTTTCCAAATTAGCAGATTTTCCAACAGATTACAAGTTTTGCATTAAAAAAAGTGAACAATAAAAGCTTTAAAGAGTCAACAGTACCTTTCCATTATTTTGTCATGTCCTGGTCATTGCCTTATCAGAAGACAAGCAGTACTCAGGATTTGAGTCCACACGGAGGTCCACAGTCTGAATTAGTGGGAAGAAGACAAGGCAAGAGAACAGTCAACTCCTTGCCTCCACCAGAGCTCAACACCCCCTTAGAAGTGACCTTTCACTACAACAAAGAACAAATACTAACAATAGCTTCGCAGGCTCTAATTTCAAACTTAAGTGAGGCAAGGTGCCTCACACCTTCCCTCACGTGTTCACGGGATTGTAAAAGTCAGAGACACAAGGACTATGGACAGCTGGGAATGAGACCTTTAATGGATGGCCTTTAAAGGCGACGAGAATTCTAGTTTGAAAGCAAGCACAGTCAAGACCTGGTGAGATGTGATCTGATAGAAAGGAAGACAGCTGAGGTTCCACTTGCATTACTGGCCAGCATGCTTTGTAGGATTGTATTTGTACCAGAGTTTCATTTTGTCCTAATACCTAACTGTGTCAGGCCAAGAAAATCGTATTACATTTTTAAGAAAGCTCCTGGTTGCCATCATTCATAGTAGCTTCAGGTTGATAAGCCTCATTGTCCTTCATAGTATGGAACACTTGAGTTTCGTGCAATTTCTAAAATTTCATCTTAATACAGACTCATTTAGCATATTCTTGCATCAAGATATAGTATCCAGCATTACACTACATATACATACAGTGCAAAATAGGTTTCTCGTCTCATCACCTGTTGCTGCTGATCAAAGAAAGAATAAAAGCCTGTCCTGACTACCTGCGTCACAAGCTGTCCCCAAGCTGTCCTCTAAACCACCAAGCCCCCAAAGGCAGCCAGCAGGAATTTCACAAGTTATCTTTGTGCTCAAGGATAAAGAGAAGAAAACAATGCCATGTCAACAGAAGCAGGCCAAGGGCACTTGCAACAGGCAACTTTTGGACAGAAGCCTGGAGTATAGTCACAATAATATGAATTGTTTCAGTGCACAAATATATGTTGTGTATGTGGGTTGTTATTTATTATATTCATTCTTATAAATTGTTATTCTTTTCTTAAAAATGGAAATTCACCTGTATTGGAGCAATGAAATGAATGAATGAAACATCTGAGATTTAAAATTCTGATTTTAAAAATACAACTGCCAACACTGCAGTCAAACTATCTTTTTATTCTTTAATGATAATTAAAAACATGACCAGTTTGTGCTAATTTGAGCAGACAACTTTTTTTTTCACATAAAAAAGCTTCGTTTGATTTGATCTTGAACTGATCTGTTCTGCATAATCAGGGTATTTTATGCTTGAAAGAAAAAAGGGAACTTTGTTTCAATGTCATCAGAATAAATATACACCCTAAAATTATATGAAGACTTCACAGGCACAGTCACTGCCTTCATAATACATAAAAAAATGGTTATGATGATAAATACTGCACATCAAAGGAAAAAGAAGATAACATCATCTGCAAAACCATGTGCACATCTAGCATGTTGTCACCCTTAACTTGACAGTTCTTTAGTGGCAGTATGTGGCAATTACCAAATTTAACAATAAAGTAAAGGCTCTTTTCAATGCTGAACTAATTAAAATAAAATTATTATTGAAGTTACTTAATTTCTAACTAACATAATAGTAGAGCACTTTTTATGTCTTGTTATCCTGATAGTTAGGACCCTAAAAAAAGGACTAATGATGCAACCAATCTTTTTCACTCTCCTGGGTGAAAGTCCTGTCTTTGACCCATTCACAATCCCTCCCTCCATACGCAGACTTCCTTGCTCTTTATACTATTACAGTTGCTCTGAGCATCAAATATTGCAAGGTATGGGTTTACACTAGAGTTAGATGAAAGCCTAGTGTGTGTCATAGAGACGGCAAAGGATGCCTTCGGCATTAAGATCCCACACAGAGGGGCATAACAAAGCCTTAGTATTTGATGACTTGGGAATAAGAATGGGCTGCCTTATCTATATTTTCTATATGCACAGGCCAGGTAAATTGTTTTATCAATGACACACACACATTAGGGTACAATTACAACATCTGACACCTTAATTGTACATCATATACAGTACAATTACAAATAGCAATACAATTATCTAGCTTTATTACTTTATACTTTACATTTTGGTTTGTTTTTATACTATTTTCTACATATATGTAATGCAAAGACCTAAACCACAATGCTGGAAACTGCCTACAAAAGACTGATAGAAGGGAGTGATTGTTGTCTTTCTCTCACCACATCCAGTACCTGGATTAGTGTCTGACCCAAAGAGACTGTGGGTATTGCAGATGGGTATCTGTATTGACATCCTAGGAGAGCATTGTCAGTGAAAATTCCTACAGATTTTGCTTTTTAACTATTTCAATGGTCTTGACTCTAAAAGCCCATGTGCTTGCAGTCCTGGTTCAGGTCATTGAAAAGTGTCTGTCTCAAAAGGTCAGCTCAAGTAACTGAAATTTCATGTAATATAACCAGGAGTTGGATTGCATAGTGTCTGAACAATGTTATTGATGGTAAAGAAAGGACACAACGCCAAGTGACCAGAGTTAGATATAGATAGGCATATATCTGTGAACAGTGGTGAGTGATGAAAAAGGGATCTCACAGCTGTGACCTTGGCCTTGTCTTGCCTATCTGTAGACAACAGCTGCAGCTCTTTATTCTCCCTCTTGAAATGTATTTCACACCCTATCACTTGACGGACTATTGTTGAACTTCAGATCTCGAGATGTTTGATGTCACATAAATCTTGCGTGCCTACTTTATTTACACTATAGAGGCACAGTCTATGATAAAATATGAATAAGACCACCATTATAATATAGAACAGTGGATCTAACTTCTACTTAACAAATGGCCCTTAATTACAAGCATTTGAATTAATGTATTTTAAGAAAGAACACATGCCATTAGTGCTTTTCTGGAGCATACAGTATCATAGGACCTATCATGTCTTGATCATGAAACAGATTAATAATTAATTGGATCACAATTAATTTGAGTGTTGTGGATAGAAAGGGATTCTCTAGTCCCTTTTATAATAATGATGTCTTTGAAAGTTTTGCCAGGCATTGATTTATCTAATTCAATCAAAGCATAGAAACTTTTAATAATCAAATTTCCAGTATAAAGTAAACTTAATTATCATCAGATATTCTGATGTTGATTATCATTCCAAAACTGCTTTATGTAACTTACGGAGACAAAAGAGAATTACTTGATAGATTGCAGCTTGTCCCCTCTCCCCCACCTCCTGCCTTCCCCTTTCTTTGTCATGTCCAGTCTATCGTATTAGTCTCTTGTTCACAAGGTGAGAGCAACAATAGCAGCCCAAGGCTCTACCCAATTTGGAGAATGCTTTTTGTGAAAGGAAACCTGGATGCCATTTCTCTGATATGCATCCCCATATTTGGCTGACTAACAACCTTTATTAAGAGAGGCAGTCTGGTGTCAGCCACTGGATCCATCATTTCACTTGACAAAGGTTGACGGTCAAAGGTAAGAAAAACATCCACTCAAATGGGAAACTGCTGCTTCATAAGTGAAGAGTGTTTGTTGATGATGTTAGAGTTACTCCCAGCTCTATATTGACAGTTGTTACTGCTAACAACATTTCGTAAGGGGTTAGTGAAACATTGTGGTTGAGGAGATCCATTGTGTTACTGCTTTTTTATACTTGTCACTTGATTTGTCTCAGATAATGATGTAACATGACATTCTGTCTGCTTCTGTCTGCGAAATACAAATAACACAGATCCCAAGTACTTGTGGAGGGAAACACCTCAGGTAAAATTTACAGCTACATTTAAGTGACTGCAATCATTTCTTTATTATGGAATGCAACAGTTTACCCAATTATTAAGTATCTTGCTTTTCTGTTGATACATGCATATGTCATGCAACAAATAATGCCTTTTCTGATTCTGACATTCTGGGGTTGTTGTCACATTTAAAAGGGCCTGAAATCCAATTTTCCTACATGTGAAGGACCTCTGCATGTCTATTGTACGGTGCCAACTGCTGAGTTTTCTACTGTGCATATGACAATAACCTTCTTGAATCTTTAATTTAATGTCAAAGGTGCATCCTTTTATTAAAGGAAAAAAGCTAAAGTTAAAATGTTTTAAAGAATACAGGTATGCTAACAAGACAATGATTGCAAGTATTGATTTTTGTGTGGAGATGTACATTTTCTAGGTTCATTATTGATATTATGTTGTTTGTCTTGTATGTGTTTTCGTTGGGTCTTATGTTAATCATCAATGGGTCAAATATGTGTGTACAAAGAAAATCACAGGCCACAAAATGTTTTTTTGTTAAAGGTTGAAAAATGGGTGATGCCGCAATGGCAGAGTTTGGGACAGCTGCTTCTTATCTTAGGAAGTCAGATAAGGAGCGTCTAGAAGCCCAGACACGTCCATTTGACATGAAGAAGGAGTGTTTTGTTCCTGATCCAGAGGTTGAGTATGTCAAAGGTTCCATCACTAGTCGTGATGGTGACTCTGTCACTGTCCAGACTGAATTTGGAAAGGTATGTACATCATTTCAGTTCAGTTCAATTCAGTTCAAATATAGGCTAATACACGTTTAAACCTTTGTTTAAAATTGTGTCATCTCTTTCTGCAGACTGTGACAGTGAAGGAGTGTGATGTTCACCCTCAGAACCCGCCAAAGTTTGATAAAATTGAGGACATGGCGATGTTCACCTTCCTCCATGAGCCCGCTGTACTGTTTAACCTCAAAGAGCGTTACGCAGCATGGATGATTTATGTAAGACAATGGCTTTAACTGTAAGATGATGGCTTTAACTGTAACTACTTCATTAATGAGACATCTCAGCATCTAAAACCCCAACTGTCTATTCCTCTTTTATTATGGCAGACCTACTCTGGGCTCTTCTGTGTGACTGTCAACCCCTACAAGTGGCTGCCAGTCTACAACCAAGAGGTGGTTGTTGCCTACAGAGGAAAGAAGAGGAGTGAAGCTCCTCCTCATATCTTCTCAATCTCTGACAATGCCTACCAGTACATGCTGGCAGGTAAAACGTCTACTTAAGCCTTAATTTTATTCAAAAGCTCTAATGTCATTACGTTTTTTACTTATACATTTGACAATTTTTTTGAAAATCTCTTCTTCTCACAGACAGAGAAAACCAGTCGATCCTTATCACGTAAGTCACGCTGCCAAGAAAAAAAAAAAATCTCTCCAGTAGTTAAGGGTCATGGATCTTGGACTAAAACTTTCTGTCTCTCTTTCAGTGGAGAATCTGGTGCTGGAAAGACTGTAAACACCAAGCGTGTCATTCAATACTTTGCCAGCATTGCTGCTGCTCCGGGTGTGAAGAAAGACCAAGCTGCTGAAAAGAAGGTGTGTATTACACACATATTTCTTAATATAATACAATAAAAAAATCAATTGTAAATTATTTAGTTTAAATAAGTTAGTAAGTCGAGTTCTCTTTCATAAAGCTTTTCAAAAATGGCTGTAAACCTGAAGTGTCTTTGTTTGATGAACTCAGGGTACCCTGGAGGATCAAATCATTCAGGCTAACCCTGCTCTTGAGGCCTTTGGGAATGCCAAGACCATCAGGAATGACAACTCCTCCAGATTTGTGAGTGTCTGTGTGACTGCAGTGAGGCTACTTGATTATCACTGAAGGTTATTTTTTCATATTAGAAATATAAATGAACACTACTTTTCCTCTTAGGGTAAATTTATCAGAATTCATTTTGACAACCGAGGAAAGCTGGCCTCTGCTGACATCGAAACATGTAAGTGAAACTAAATACATCTCTACATCCATTTTCTAGGGCACCTATTCATTTTATAACTTGTGGTGCTAGTGACAGGATTTCAGACTATCACAGAGCTAACACACATACTAAAGGAACACACAAATACACACTCACATTCAAACCTATAGGAGATTTTGAGTCACCAGTTTGCCTAACCTGCACATAGGAAATCAGAGTAACTAAAGAAAGTCGCACAGAGACTAGGGGAATGTACAGACACACAGAAAGGCTTTTGCAAATTTGAACCCAGGAGCTTAATGCTATAACCTCTGAACCAATGTGCCAATAAAACACAATTAACAAAAAGTATTTAAATGTTTGACTGTCAGTTCTGACCATTTTGTTTTAGAAAATGTGTTATTTCTGTACAAACCTGTTAAATTTGTATAGTTGCATGATGCTGAGTGGTAAGATTCTTGTAATTAAAGTTAAACCCATGCCTATAGCAAATTATTTTATACTGAAACACAGTAACATTAATTATACCTCTAACAGACCTCCTGGAGAAGTCTCGTGTGACCTATCAGCTTAAAGCTGAGCGGGACTACCACATTTTCTACCAGATCTTGTCTCAGCAAAAACCAGAACTTCTGGGTAAGTGTACAATATAGATAGAATCACAATGTTTATTTACAATAACTGGTAGAAAATTGTTGCATCACATACATAAAATCAAACATTGCTAAACAAACACTGCCTCAATTATTTAGTTTTTAAACATCTAGAAAAAGACCACCAAAAAAGACAAATTAAATAAAGGTTAAGCGCATGCTATATTATAGAATATTTTCACTGCGTTACCTCTGTTAAATGGCCTTTTCCAACAGGGAACTGAAGCTGTTATATCAAAGCAACCAAAATCCATTCACAAAAGCAGTAATTTAACTTAGCAGAACACTGAGTTGCTGGTCTACTGCGGGGTCAGTTGGTTCGTGTGTAAGGTAAAGCGGAGCAAATCTCAAAATACAGTGTACACTTACACTGATTTTAAGTTTTTAGGTGGCTAAATACATTTAATTGCGGCCCTGTCCACAGCAGTACATTGCTTGTTTTCAGTACTGGTAGATTTGGTTTATCCAAGGTGATTACACTGCAACAAAGTACATACAATAGGCACAGCAGAAACATCAGATAGGTCACACCACAGTGTTTAACTATATATTTTCTGGGGCGTCGGTTGCTTAGTGGTAGAGCAGGTGCCCCATGTACAAGGCTGTTGCCGCAGCGGCCCGGGTTCAACTCCAGCCTGTGGCCCTTTGCTGCATGTCACTCCCCCTCTCTGTCCCCCCCTCACGCTCATCTGTCCTATCAATTAAAGGCCTAAAAATGCCCCGAAAAATATCTTTAAAAAAAAAAAAAAAAATATATATATATATATATATATATATATATTTTCAAATGTTAGAGCTATGGCTGAAAATGATGACAGAAATCAACAAGTTTGCTGATTTTACATATCTCCATAATTCTAATTAACTGCCAGTGTTCTACCTGTAAGAGATTGTTGTTGTTGAGGCAACATCAAAGTGATTTGGTCTATACATGTGACATACGGTTATTATTACCATGCTGTACTACTGTATGCATTCTATCATAAAATAAATATTTTCTTTTTTGTGACTGTAATATTAGACATGTTGCTCATCACCAACAACCCCTATGACTACGCCTTCATCTCCCAAGGAGAGACAACAGTAGCCTCTATCAATGACTCTGAAGAGCTGATGGCCACTGATGTGAGCTGAATCTTTGATTGACAAAAGCAACATTTTAATCAAACATCAATTTAGATCAAAATAAGAAAATATCATAATTATTTATTTTTCTTTTATTCAGGACGCCTTTGATGTGCTGGGCTTCACTCAAGAAGAGAAGAACAGTATTTACAAGCTGACTGGTGCCATCATGCACTATGGTAACATGAAGTTTAAGCAGAAGCAGCGAGAAGAGCAGGCAGAAGCTGATGGCACTGAAGGTGAGAGAGGCTGTGATATGTAGATGGCTATTATTATATAATATATAATACAAAATGTAACATATTATTATCATCATCATTATTATTAATATTATTATTATTATTATTAAAGATTTGGTGCAGCATAGATCCAGACTCCTAGCCGTTCCTGAGACACAATAATATGATAAAAATAAAACTTTTCAAATGATTATGTTTTTGCTCACTACACTCACGTACCTGTTTATTAGTTACAATATGCTAAAACTAATGCAGTGTAATACTACAGTCTAGCGATAAATGTCAGGTTGAAGAGGCAGAGCCTTATGCATATGAGACTGATGCATATCTTAACTTTCTCAGTTGCTGACAAAGTTGCATATCTGATGGGCCTGAACTCTGCCGACCTCATCAAAGGTCTCTTGCACCCAAGAGTCAAAGTAGGAAATGAGTGGGTCACCAAGGGACAAAATGTCGCTCAGGTAATTACTTGAGGGAACCTTTTGAGGATAGCTTAATTTAAGAAAAAGTTAAGTTTATAAAGATGTTACTAATGATCTTTTCCCCAGGTGTACTATGCTGTCGGTGCACTGTCTAAGTCAGTATATGAGAAGATGTTCCTGTGGATGGTGGTGAGAATTAACCAGTCCCTGGACACCAAGCAGCCCCGTCAGTACTTTATTGGTGTACTGGACATTGCTGGATTTGAGATCTTTGATGTGAGTTTTGAATGGAATACACAACTAATAAACATGGGTAAACATGTTTGTTTAACATTTTTATTCCTGAGATAATTTTGCTTACTATCAATGTAATTACAGTTCAACACCTTTGAGCAGCTGTGCATCAACTTCACCAATGAAAAACTGCAACAGTTTTTCAACCACCACATGTTTGTGCTGGAGCAGGAAGAGTACAAGAAAGAGGGCATTGAATGGACTTTCATAGATTTTGGGATGGACTTGCAGGCCTGCATTGATCTGATTGAAAAGGTGAGATACTGGACTATTACATGTCCAGACACACATAAAGATTGACTGAAAATATTGTAACTATTTTCAACCACTCATATTTTTGTCCCCTCAGCCCATGGGTATCATGTCCATCCTTGAAGAGGAGTGCATGTTCCCCAAAGCTTCTGATACCACCTTTAAAGCTAAGCTCTATGACAACCATCTGGGGAAATCTGGTAACTTTCAGAAGCCCAGAATTGTCAAAGGGAAACCAGAGGCCCATTTCTCCCTGGTTCATTATGCTGGAACTGTTGATTATAATATCAACAACTGGCTGGTGAAGAACAAGGATCCTCTGAATGAGACCGTTGTTGGACTTTTCCAGAAGTCTAATCTCAAGCTGTTAGGTACCCTCTTTGCAAATTATGCAGGAGCTGAGTCAGGTATGTTGACACTCACTACTTATAATTAATGTAAATATACTAAAACATACAGTAATGGTTGACAATGATGAACATCTTAATACAGATTCAATCACTGTACAGTTTTTGTACAGCTTTCTTTCAATGAAATGTGAGTGATTATAATTTTTTATATAGCTGATTCTGGTGGGAAAGGCAAAGGTGGCAGCAAGAAGAAAGGTTCATCCTTCCAAACAGTATCAGCTTTGCACAGAGTAAGATATTTATCTTTTTTTTTTCATTCACACATAACAAAAACATAAAGTGTGTTCAAAGTTATGCATTAAAACTTGCAGGAGAACCTGAACAAGCTGATGACCAACTTGAGGTCAACTCACCCTCACTTTGTACGCTGCATCATCCCCAATGAGACCAAGACTCCTGGGGCCATGGAGAACCCTCTGGTGATGCACCAGCTGCGCTGTAACGGTGTGCTGGAAGGCATCAGGATCTGCAGAAAGGGCTTCCCCAACAGGATCCTCTATGGAGATTTCAAACAGAGGTTGACATGTGATGGATAAACCCAAATTTATAACTACCAGTGACAGTGAATGTCTTGTCTGAATTGTTGTGGTATTATTATATGTTTTTTTTTTTTTTTTTACAACATTCTACACATTTTATTTGTTGTATTTGTGTCAGATACCGTATTTTGAACCCTAATGCAATTCCTGAGGGACAATTCATCGACAACAAGAAGGCTGCTGAGAAACTGTTAGGTTCTCTGGATATTGACCATAACCAATACAAACTGGGGCACACTAAGGTCAGTATTATATATACAAAATGCATTTTTCATAACATACACTGTATGTTACAACTGAATATCTAATTTGCTTAAAATAAAAAAGGTGTTCTTCAAAGCTGGACTGTTGGGTCTGCTGGAGGAAATGCGAGATGACCGACTAGCACTAATCATCACTGGCATCCAAGCACGGTCAAGAGGACTTCTGGCGAGAATTGAATTCCAGAAGATTGTTGAACGCAGGTAACTGCTCACAGCAAGGCCCAAATCTGTAAGTCAACTCAAATCAAGTCAGTTTTATTAATAAAGCTCAAGGAGCTTTACAGTCTGTAAATCTTGCAACATCCTCTATCATTAGACCCTTAACTTGTATCCGGGAAAACTTCAAGAAAAACCTATCAACCTATAAGAAACAATTAAGAAACCATATCCACACAAAAAGCAGTACCTCAAAATGGACATGCGCTCTTCCTTACGTACACAAACCAAACAGTACAACTGCCATTGAACCAAACATGGGAGAGCACTGTGAGGGGTGGGAATAGATTTAGGTCATATTGAAAAAGACAGTTCTGCAATCAGGTTAAAACTGGATTTATTTGTTTCATTTTGTACATGTTAATGTGAGGATATGAAAACATGAGCGTATTTAGGAAATGTGGATATCTAATTTGGGCATATGTACACATTGCTGTTCTCACGTGTTGTGTTTGTTATTTCTCAATGAAAAGAGGTAGTAAAAAAATAAAATAAAATAAAAAAATCATGGATTTATCCCTGCTGGAAATGGCTTTATGATCAACTTTTTGTTGTCCACAGGGACGCACTACTTGTGATCCAGTGGAACATCCGTGCGTTCATGGGGGTCAAAAATTGGCCCTGGATGAAGATGTACTTCAAGATTAAACCCCTCCTGAAATCAGCAGAGACTGAAAAGGAGATGGCCAACATGAAGGAAGAGTTTGCCAAACTAAAAGAGGCTTACGCAAAATCTGAAGCTCGCAAAAAGGAACTGGAAGAAAAAATGGTCTCTCTTCTCCAAGAGAAGAATGACCTGCAGCTTCAAGTTCAATCTGTATGTTCACAATCTGTCAGCATTAGAAAAAATATTAAAATAAAGCCAAGTCTGCCAGTGTTTAATGCTGTGCCTTTTAAATAACAGGAGCAAGATAATCTGTGTGATGCTGAGGAAAGATGCGAGGGGCTGATTAAGAGCAAGATCCAGCTGGAGGCAAAAATCAAAGAGCAGTCAGAAAGACTAGAGGATGAGGAGGAGTTGAATGCTGAACTGACTGCTAAGAAGAGGAAATTAGAGGATGAGTGCTCTGAGCTGAAGAAAGACATTGATGACTTAGAGTTAACTCTGGCCAAAGTGGAGAAAGAGAAGCACGCTACTGAGAACAAGGTACCACAAACACTAATTGCTGTGAAATTAACAACAAAACAACTCACTTGTGTTGAAGTCCTTGATTAAAAAAAAATCCTCTGGCCATAGGTTAAGAACCTGACTGAGGAGATGGCTGCTTTGGATGAAATCATTGCTAAGTTGACAAAGGAAAAGAAAGCCTTACAGGAAGCTCATCAGCAAACACTGGATGACCTGCAGAGTGAAGAAGACAAAGTCAACACTCTGACGAAGGCCAAGGTTAAGCTGGAGCAGCAAGTGACTCTGACGAAGGCCAAGGTTAAGCTGGAGCAGCAAGTGGATGATGTAAGAATTTACAAGATCAGATGGACTTGTTTTTAACATGTAAAATAATGGCTTGATAAAAAGTTAGTCATTACCACCCACAGCTTGAAGGGTCCCTGGAGCAAGAGAAGAAAGTGCGTATGGATCTTGAGAGAGCAAAGCGGAAGCTTGAGGGAGACCTAAAGTTAACTCAAGAGAGTCTCATGGACCTGGAAAATGACAAGCAGCAACTCGAAGAGAGGCTGAAAAAGTAACATAAATTTTGCTCTGTAAAAATAAAAACAGATTAAAATATGTATCAACTGGTACATGTCAATTTATTCTTTTTTATCCACAGGAAAGATTTTGAAATCAGCCAACTTATTGGCAAGATAGAAGACGAACAAGTGATGAGTGCCCAGCTCCAGAAAAAATTGAAGGAGTTACAGGTAATAATTTAAATAGGATAAAGAAACTTGATTAAGATGGTGCATGGACATGGAATTTCAAAACAACGATTCATAGTTCAGTCAAAATCCAAAACTTCCATTAAGGGTTTTGCTTTCATTTTGGTCTAGGCCCGCATCGAGGAGCTGGAGGAAGAGCTTGAGGCAGAACGAGCTGCCCGAGCCAAGGTGGAGAAGCAGAGAGCAGACTTGTCCAGAGAGCTGGAGGAGATCAGTGAGAGGTTGGAGGAGGCTGGTGGAGCAACAACTGTCCAGATTGAGATGAACAAGAAGAGGGAGGCTGAGTTCCAGAAACTCCGCAGAGACCTTGAAGAGGCCACTCTGCAGCATGAAGCCACTGCTGCCACTCTCAGGAAGAAACAAGCTGACAGTGTTGCTGATCTGGGAGAGCAGATCGACAACCTGCAGAGAGTCAAGCAGAAACTGGAGAAGGAGAAGAGTGAGCTCAGACTGGANGTATGAGGAGGAGCAGGAGGCCAAGGCTGAACTTCAGCGCAGCATGTCCAAGGCCAACTCTGAGGTGGCTCAGTGGAGAACTAAGTACGAAACTGATGCCATCCAGAGAACTGAGGAACTAGAGGAGGCTAAGTGAGTAAAAATGTATTTTCACTCCAACAATTTGGCAAAGTTTAAAAGCAATTAACCATGAATGAATTCTGTCATAATGCAGAAAGAAGCTGGCTCAGCGTCTGCAGGAGGCCGAGGAGGCTGTTGAAGCAGTGAATGCTAAATGTTCCTCTCTGGAGAAGACCAAACACAGGCTGCAGAATGAGATTGAAGATCTCATGGTGGATGTGGAGAGGTCTAATGCTGCTGCTGCTGCTCTGGACAAGAAGCAAAGAAACTTTGACAAGGTTAAATTTAAAAATCATTTGGCATTTTTACTCTTTTAGTTGAAGAATGACAGTGTAATTGACCTTGAAGCACACATATTTCAGATCTTGGCAGAATGGAAACAGAAGTATGAAGAGTCTCAAACAGAGCTGGAGAGCTCTCAGAAGGAAGCCAGGTCTCTGAGCACTGAGCTCTTCAAACTAAAGAACTCCTATGAAGAATCTCTTGAACATCTGGAGACCATGAAGAGAGAGAATAAGAATCTGCAGGGTAAGGGTGACACCAGCTCACGCCTCCATTGAAGAATTTGTTGTCATGAGTAAACCAGTGATAATGTTACATTTTGTTTCTCAGAGGAAATATCTGACCTCACTGAGCAAATTGGTGAGAGTGGAAAGAGCATTCATGAACTTGAGAAGATGCGAAAACAATTGGAACAAGAGAAGTCTGAGATACAAACAGCCCTGGAGGAAGCAGAGGTGTGATGAATTCAAAGTGCTCATGGTGAACCTTAAGAACATTTTTTAATATTGGTAATAACTTGACATATATTTCATTTTCATTCTTATTTCATGACAGGCCTCACTGGAGCATGAGGAAGGGAAGATTCTCAGAGCCCAGCTTGAGTTTAACCAGATTAAGGCTGATATTGAGCGCAAGCTGTCTGAAAAAGATGAAGAGATGGAGCAAGCAAAGAGAAACCAACAGCGTATGGTGGATACTCTTCAGAGCTCTCTTGAGGCCGAGACTCGAAGCAGGAATGAGGCCCTCCGTTTGAAGAAGAAGATGGAGGGAGACCTCAATGAGATGGAGATTCAGCTGAGCCAGGCCAACAGGCAGGCAGCTGAGGCTCAGAAACAACTTAAGGCTGTTCATGCACATCTGAAGGTTTGTATTTTTTTTAAAGAACACCTTGGACATAGTATGTTATTAATTGATTTACCTTGCTTCACAGTAATTGTTCCCCTCTTCCAGGATGCTCAACTCCAGCTCGATGACTCTCTTCGAGCCAATGATGATCTAAAGGAAAACAGTGCCATCATTGAGAGACGCAACATCCTGCTTCTGGCCGAAGTGGAGGAGCTCAGGGCTGCTCTGGAGCAAGCTGAGAGAAGTCGCAAACTTGCTGAGCAAGAGCTGCTGGACGTTAGTGAAAGGGTGCAGCTACTGCACTCACAGGTGAGATGCAGCAATCATCAATACATTCTAGTGTGTTTGTTTTACATTCATTGTTTTCACAATGGAAATACCACTATTAATTATTAACTTTGTCAAATTAGAATACTAGTCTGATAAATCAAAAGAAGAAGCTGGAGGCTGATACTGCCCAGCTTCAGACTGAAGTAGAGGAAGCAGTACAAGAGTGCAGAAATGCTGAGGAAAAGGCCAAGAAGGCCATTACTGATGCTGCCATGATGGCAGAGGAGCTGAAGAAAGAGCAGGACACCAGTGCTCACCTGGAGCGTATGAAGAAGAACATGGAGCAAACCATTAAAGACCTGCAGCACCGTCTGGATGAAGCTGAACAGATTGCAATGAAGGGAGGCAAGAAGCAGTTGCAGAAGCTCGAGGCCAGGGTGAGTGTAAATAATTTAAGGTGAACAACCTAATAAAAATACTGAATCATCAAAATCAGACTATATCATAGATATTCGAACTGTAATGTTTCCTCACAATCAAAAAGCCTACACAAAAATATGAAATATAAAAAACTCAATCTTCAAATCATTTCCTTCACAGATCAAAGAACTGGAATGTGAAGTAGAGGCTGAACAAAGAAAGTCCAGCGATGCTGTCAAGGGAATACGAAAATATGAGAGACGAATCAAAGAGTTGACTTACCAGGCAAGTTTTAACTCATTTACAAAATTGTGTAACATTGAAAGTGTAATTTCTATTAGAACTACAAGTCTTTGGTCTTTTTGTTGTTTTTAGACAGAGGAGGATCGTAAGAATCTTGCCCGTCTGCAAGATCTGGTAGACAAGCTACAGCTAAAGGTCAAATCCTACAAGAGAGCTGCAGAGGAAGCTGTAAGTACTCTTAGTATTTTAGAGAGACTAATATAGAAAAAAAAGCATTAAAACTGTCAAAGCTTATTGTGTGTGCTTATTTCCTGATCAAGACAGTGAGAGCTATGTGGTAGAGCTAGACACTACGGCCAAAACAGGCATTTTCTTATCAGCATAAGGATAGAGTTGACTGATAAGCCCTTGATAAACCGCATTAGATTTGCACAGTCCAGTACAAACATTCTGTCAATTAACACTGATAAATAATCTTAAACATAATTGATTATTATATGAAAATGCAATTGAAAAAACTAGAAACAGCTGTAAAGTTTCATAACATCAACAACATAAGTGCAGTAAAGTCAAGCACTAATAAGGATATTGCATTTCTGTTTCACAGGAGGAACAGGCCAACAGTAATCTTACCAAGTTTCGTAAGATTCAACATGAGCTTGATGAAGCTGAAGAGAGAGCTGATATCGCTGAGTCTCAGGTCAACAAGCTACGTGCCAAGAGCCGTGATGTGGGGTCAAAGGTCAGTTATTGATTTTTATCCTGTTTTATGTCAGGAACTCTACATGTGCCTGTTTTGTGCCCAATCAGAGTTAAAGTAAATACAGTGCTGTTGCAATCAGGATGATGTGTTATGAATAAAATATATAATAATTTATCACATGAAATGCATTGGGATCACAAATAAAACATTAAAGCCCTGTTTCCACCAAAAACCTTTGGTATCGTACTTTTAGAACCAAAAGTAACCCCTACCGATACACTGTAGATCCATTAAGCGTTTCCACCACAGACAGTACTCTGAAATATGGGCAGGGTTATTACTCACAGCTCCGTCCAGCTTCTGCTGTATGTCTTCTTCATTTGTGACACAGAGGGATGTCTGCACCTTGTTATCGTCCACAGGACAGGGTTGGCGCACTGACATCTTTAGAACAAAAAAGAAAACACTGGAGTTAAAGTCTCTTCATGGGATATTTAAATATAGTGGGTTTGTGCACTGAGTTTTCTTCTCCAGATGAGGATTAGAGTATATGTCGGTTGTAATACATATACATTTTTTAAACACTTAAAGATCCAATCCTAAAGCATATGTCATCCAAGAGAGCCAACAAAAACAAATGGAATGGTCTGAGTTGTCATATTTAAGCTGAGTTGACTGACTGCATTGAGCAGCATTACAAGTAAAGGTTCCACCATCAAAGCTGCCAGTAGCTGCCCGCAGTCAACACAGCGACTTATTTATTTTTTCTCGGTCTATGGCTGCTGCACGAGGCAGCAAAACATCCTTTCATTTTATAGTTAAAGTTTACCAATGTATGAAAAACTTGCCATGGCATGAACAGTGGTTACAGAACCTTCAAAACCAGCTGCAACTAAGACCTGAGCAAGTGACAGTTGTTGACTAATCAACACACTGCAGTGTTTCTAGCTCCACCTTTTAGTACCGGATCTGATTGCTAGGCACCCCAGCAGAATAGTGACCAAAAATGGTGCCAGTTCTGTTGGTACCATCCACAACTTTTCACAATGGAAACTGAAAAATAACTGTTCTAATGTGTACTGAACTGAACTGAACTGAACCAGACTGCTTGCGAGGCTTGAGGTATTGTTTATTAACCACTCAGTATATCACTAGAACCCATTAATGCCACTTGTTAAGTAATATACTGTGCGCACAAAACTAAAATGTAGGACAGTGAATTTACAACATTTTGTTTTGATTGTGCCACTGTGTCAAAAAATATAATGCATTTAGAAGTAACATTTTAAATAACAAAGAAATATATTTCATTATTGACTTGTTTTTCTCTTATTTCAGAAAGGACATGATGGGGAGTGAAGCTCATGGAATGAATTCTTGTTTCTGAGGCATCTGATGTCTGAATAATGGTGTCTCCCTAAGCATGTCAGTTGTTCAGTAGAATAAAGTAATCTGCATCTCAAACTGTGCCTTGGCTTTTTCTGCAACTTCATATTGGTACACTTGAACAAAATCCTACCAGTGATGATTAAGTTAACTGGGGTATTTTGCATGTTTATAAAGGCCTTCAAATAGTTAAGTACAGTTACAGTTATGGCTGATGTAGCCATTACTACATAATTAAAATGCAGTATCTATGTCACAATTATAACCTACATGTAAAATATGGGATTGTAGCTGCACACATCATTGCACAACAATTCAAACCAGCATTTTTCGTTAAAATCTGAATCTCTGTCTGCGTGATTGGTTTATCACCATGTGAATTTAAGTTTTTATATTTATACTGTGACATACTGACAGACATTCAAGCAGATCAACTAGATTTCTGTATACAGTACAAACTCTGCATTATAACCTGGTTGTATCTTCCATAAAACAGTTAATACTTAATGAAAAAAACTTTAATTTGTTAATTTTACCACACAACAAACAACATGTCTTGGAATCAACAGTTACCAATATCAATAGTTAGTTGCCACCCACCAAGGATAGAGTGATTAGTTATAGATAATTCATACACCACTAATGTAATTTTGTGTTGCACCTTTGACCATATCCAGCAACACTGTTGGGGTAGGGTGGAGGGAGGGGTTCTGTGTGGTCAGAAATACGCTCTGTTTCACACCCAACAGTGCTATCACAGTGTAGGGACACAAATCCTGGAGTGCAGTTCACATCACTGCAGCAGGTTTAGAGTTAAACCACTAGAGTCCTACTGGACTTGAATGATCTTTACAAAGCATGATTTCATTGGATGCTGGGCAGTTGATGGGTCTGCCCCCCTAATTTGTTTTGTTGACACAAATAGCCTGCAGATAATAACTGCGATCACTGTGAGAAGGGTTATAAAGGGTTTCAGTTAAGTCGTGATAAAGAGTCATTGTGCTAAACAGGAAAATCTTTGTGATTGAACTGTTAATTAAAATAGACTGATTATATCCACAACATAATTCACGTTACCATGAAGTGTTTTTTAAAAAAAAAATATCTATCGGGATTATATTTATGGATTTTTCGATACACACAGCATTTTTTGAAAAGGTTTCAATACAAATTTCCTGCAGTATCGTTACACCGGTAACAGCTGAACTTTCTCGAACTTTTTCCCACAGTCATTCTGCTATTCTCTGCTACTAAACAACATTGTCATGTTATAGCCTTGTTACATTTATTTTCTAACTAGAATTACCTCCTTATGGTTGTATGCCAACAACCAATCAAGTTGCAGTTTATGTGTCTGTCCAGATTGAGCCATGACAGTAGATGCTTTGAATATGGATGCTGCAAAGAAGCTACAAACTCCAAAACATGGATGATTCCCTCACATCTTCAACATGGCAGCATTCAGCACATGTTCAAGGTGGACACTCAAGATGAGTGTCTCCAATTCAGTATCTTACCAAATATCTTTCCCTCTGTTTTTGAGTTATGACATTGAATAAAGACCAGAAAATATTGTGGTGTCACAGTGAAGTTGATCTTTGACCTTTTGGATATAAATGTCTCCACTTATCCTTTTATCCTTTGATTTTTGTCTTAAATTTTTGTCCTAATTAGTGTATGAATTCTTGAGTTATGGCCAAAACAAGTTTTGTGAGATCATAGTGACTTTTGACCATCACAATCTTATCAGTTCATCTTTCCAAGTGGACAGTTGTGCCAAATTTTTTTTAAAAAAAAAATCCCTCCAGGTCCTCTTGAGAGATTGTGTTTAACAGAGTGACTGAGGTGTGAAGTCACTGTTACCTTGACCTTCAACCACCAAAATCGAATCAATTTATCCTTGAGTCCAAGTGGATATTTGTGCCAAATTTAACGAAATTCCTTGTCAAAATATAACGTTCATGAGAATGGGATGGACAAACGTATGGACATACAGATGCAAGGACTGACGGACAGACAATCTGAAAACATGCACAGCCATGGCTGTCACCGGCGCAGAGGCATATTAAAAAAATATATTTTATACCCTCAATGTCAATTTGTTACTGTGGTATAAAAATGGTATGGAACATTCATATCTTTTAATGTTTTGTATCAAAGTTAGAAATTCCAGTATTGTGGCAACATTATTGGCAAATAATTATGACCTCTTTATAGAGATAGACCTGTCATTGATAATGATGAGATGTGAAGCAGCAATTCTCTTATATCCTTACCTGTTACACTGAGGTACGCTTGCTGAGGGTGTCTCATTCCTAAGATTTGTGCTGTTTCCAATAAAAGCCTAGAAAGACACGCATGAAATGCTAAGGAACTTATCACCAAAGGCACTTCAAACATCCAGCATTATTACAAATGAAGCGAAATTTCTACATCAGCAAATTATTCAAATACATTACAAAAAACTTACAAGAATACATCAAAGTATGCTCACTAACATAAAATGCAACATCTCATAGCCTTTAGCTTTTGGTACTATTGCAGAAATACTTAAAATAAGTTGACTACAATCACTACAATGTCACCACATATCCCCACGACAAGGGTCATCATGGAAAGGAACGCTTTTATCTATATTTTATAAATCTTTCAAAACAACATTACTCGAATTACACATATTGCAGTAAGATTTTATGAAAAAGTTTACATTTATTGTGCATAAATTATAGATTGGGCATATGTCATATTTCACTTGATGAACAACACAATTATCATATAATTCAAATCCTACCTTTTTACCCTGTGTCTCTGTTATGTGCCATGTTCAGTCTTCATCAGAAGAACAACTTCTAAATCTATAGTCTTCCAGATCTGTGCACAAATGCACCAGCCACAAACTTCATTGTCTGAATGGAGGCCAGCATAAAGGGTAAGACAAGAGAAGGACACATGGAGGCAGGGTCCAATACTCAACACCTCCTCAAGTGACTCTCAGTGAATAACAAGCATTCTAACAATAGCAACCTCATCTAAAACCACAGTTGGCTCAGATTTCAAACTTAAGAGAGACAAGGTGCCTCACACCTTCCCTTGTGTGTACATGTGATTGCAGAAGTTGGAGGTACAAGGACTGTGGACAGCTGGGAATGGGACCTTTGACAGAGGGCTGAGTGCTCTTCGCCTGGAATAGATTTACGCTAAGTAAAGGAGGTCAGAATTCCGGTATAAAGGGAAAGACATTTTCAACAGTGTATAGAGGACGTTCTGAATGACCTCCTATTGTTACCTTGGCTAAGCAACGTTTATTGATAAGGTTTTGGTATATCAGGGTCTGCTGTATAACATCCTTTCGAAACTCTATCATGGAGGCCATCGAGTAAACTTAAATGCAAGTTCCTGTTCAACAGTTACCTATTGTAGTTCTTGTGTTACTTCTCAAGTGAAGGCAAGTCATTTTTCTTTACATAGCCCAATATCAAAAATCATAAATCTGCCTCTAGGGGTTTCACGATGTGTACAGTACAAGTCACCTTCTGTTATTAGATCCTCAATTCAGATAAGGGAGAAAACTTAAACAAGGTCAAAGTGAGAGAAAGCTTAGGAAGAACAACTGAGGAAGTTAGGATGGAAAAATCAACAACTCAGGTATGCGCTCCATTTGTTTGATGGATTACCATTCAGCCCTATAACAACCTGCAATCTTCTTCTTATCATATCTCTGCTACCTGAACTCACTGGTGAACTTATCTGTGGTCCAGCAGGAGTTGCTGTCAGAGGCTGTTTATTGTAGTTACATAAATGGAGACCTTGGTTGAGCAATCTGCCTATAAGTAAAACAACAGATGCACCAACAGATGGACTGAACAAGCTGAAACAGAATATAGCCTCCCTGTACAATTGTAAGTCTCAGATATTTATTAAGGGCAACCAGATTTCAACATAAATTGCTTTTGTTCTATGAAAGGTTTGTGGCACTTAGCTCTAGAGGAGTAAACTAGTCTGCAGAAAACACCTCTGCTGTGTATTATACGGTATTCCTACTGGCTCACTGACTCCATCTGAAACCATAATCATGTGTTCTTTTATACATAAGTATGCATTCAGGTGCCAGTAAGTGTGTAGTGTGTGTAAATATGTTTATTGTAAGTGTACCAGTATGTATGCCCCTATCTAAAAATGCCATAAGCATTATTTGACCACCAGCTTTGAGAATTCTGAAACCTCACTTGCCTTCAATTGTTAAGTGCTGTTACCCCCCAGTGCTAAGACTGCATAGTCTAAACTGTATACCGTGGTATGAAAAGTGCAGTTCTACCAGTCAGACACATTGTGCTTATCACTGTGGTTTTAACTGCTCCAAAATGTGCATAATTGACAGTGAGCGCAATGTTTAATAGCAGAGTTAACTTTGCTTGTCATTTTTAAAACTGATACAAAAACAGAAAAGCATTGTATAACTGTGAGTTTTGTATTAAAAATATGTGTGCGCAGGCATTAATTATGTTACATGTTTTGACATTGGAAGCATACTGTGTGGACTGAATTTCTTTCCCATCAGAAGATATCGAGTGTTACATCAGAGCTGTTTGCTCTGGTTCAGGAATACACTGTGTGTCCTTCTGGATGCACTTTCTGTAATTTAGTGGAGAAAATGTAATCTTGATTTATATGCAGAATCTGTAGGCAACAATAGAAGACGGTATCTGAAGCGTTCTGGTTTTCATTTGTTGTAAGAGTAGACCAATAGTTGACCAATCACTTCTAAGAAGGCAGTCCATGTGGAGAGCAAAAGAGGCAGAACGCATTGGCCGAAATGCAATCTTGGGACCCATGGGCTATTTTCTGACGACAATTTAGATATTTATTAGCTTTTTTAAAACTTATCTGCATTCATAAGCAAAACCTGTTTATACAGATTAACATAAATGTTGTCCAGACCTGACTCGAGTTGCTAATCAAAGTGTAAATAATGAGAAGTACATAAAAGGAAGAGTTTTAGCCTGGATATCTACTGGGTACAACAGATCTCAGATAACAGCCGTTGCTCCAAGAAGCTTTATTGTTGTCAGACAATAGACAAAAGGTTCCAAGATTAGACAAATGTAATGTATACTTACAGACTCTGGGCTGTTATACTTCAGGTGTACCTCCCTGTGGCAGAAGTGGGAAGGTCACTGTCCATGGTACTAACCTTCCTCCCTCCTTCCCTGTTGCTGAAAAAACCCAAACCAACCAAAATCAAAATCAAAAATACAATACAGGATACAGTGTTTTACCCTACCTAAAAAAGCAACAATTAATTTTAATTAATCCAGTCAACTTTAGGAGAAACAGAACCAGAGTTTGATCTAGTTTACATCCCAGTATCTCAGATGGTGGGTGTCCCAGAGTAAAAGACATGTTGTTGGGTTTAGCACCTCACAGATGTAAATGAGCACAGATATTTCCTATTACAATAGATACTATTCTTAACAGGATGTTATTGGAATAAGGATATCTGAGTAAGTTTCACATAAAACTCATATAACTTTATTCATATAAAAGTTTTCTTAAGGCTTCACTTGTTAGTCTGTTCTGTTGTTTCTTGATTCAGATGGCTGTACAGTAAATTGTTGGCTTTCTATTGCTTAATCACCTGTTGCTGCTCCTCTCTGTGTAAAGACTTCACTCCTCTGCCATGCGTCATAATCTTCCCTCAGGCTGTCCACTAAATCATCAGTCCGTGAAGGCAGCCAGCAGGAATTTCACAGGTTATCTTTATGCTCAAGGATACAACGCCTTGCCAGATGGCAAGGACAAGGGTAGAAGCAAGGGTACCAACCCATTTTAAACATGGTGGTATGATCTTGATATCGCAACTTACCTAATTCGACTACTATATGCAACTAACGAAACAAAGTATATGTTTGTAAAATTATGTTGCCACTGAGATTGAAAAACCATCGTGTTTGTAGTCCTAGACTTTACATAGGCTGTTTTTGAAATTCAAAAGATTCAGCTCAGTTAACCTAAACAAAAGGTCTCCGTGCAGAAACTGTACAAATACCTAAACAACAAAATACCTAAGTTTATTTCATATGGTTATCTTTTTACACCTTGCTTTTGCAGCAGACACACCACTGATTCAGTAGTGCTGTCGCTTTTCAGGGAATAATGGTCAAAACAAGTCATTTTGGGGTAGGATTAAAAAGTATTAAATTAGTCAGTGTATTTGACAAAAAATCGTTAATTGAGCTAAGTCTTACATGAAAACGATCATGTAAGGGGCGTCGGTGCCTTAGTGGATAGAGCAGGCGCCCCATGTACAAGGCTTTTGCCGCAGTGGACCGGGTTCAATTCCAACCCATGGCCCTTTGCTGCATGTCATTCCCCCTTTCTCTCCCCACTTCATGCTCAGCTTTCCTATCAATTAAAGGCAAAAATGCCCATTAAAAAATATCTTTAAAAAAAAAGAAAATGATCATGTAAATAAGAATGGTGTACAAATTGTAGCATGTGACTTAATGGTATTAGAAAGCTAAATCAAATCATGCAAAGAGGGTAATATTATCCCCCAAATAACATCTTAAGCCCCTAGGGATGTAACGATACCAGAAACTCACCATACGATATTATCACGATAAAGAGTCCGCAATACGATATATATCACGATATTTATACAAGGGGAAAAAAAGAGAAAATTTATTGTTAAAAATAGCTATTTTATTCAACAATAGTGCATGTACACTGTACAGCATGTTATTTTTAACTTGGAAGCGTATCATAAACAAATCAACATACAGTTGAACACGTGCTTTCATTTCCCCCCTATTACTGCTAGGCAGGCAGACATTAAAGTGCCATAACAAAGTCATGTCAATTAAAACTATAGTGACAGAATATGAAAATGGAAACATTCAGTATTTTTTAACCTACTCTGAACAAAAGTAGTGTAGTACTATTACTAGAAAGTCATCTGAATGACATCAAATTATGAGGATAGAGTAGTCTTAATATTCATCAAATATACAGAGCTTAGAACAATCAGACCCTGCAACAACAACAAAATTAACAAATTAGAAATAATGTAAACTCAATAACACACAATCCCTCACTCACAGATACACAGAGAGACAGAGAGAGAGAGAGAGAGGGAGAAAGTCATAGAAAAACTCAAAAACACACATTCACTCAGTTTGTTCACGCCAGGTTGACAATCTTGACATCAAGGAGACCCTAGAACAGGAGATGAGGAGAGGAAAGCTCTGCTCCTGCGCTTTCATGTGATATGCGTGGCATTTCTGTGCGACACTGCATTCGCGAGTAATCCATCCAAAAGTAATGTGTGTGCAGAGCTGTATGAAAGCTTTGTTATACATTATTTTAGTGTAACTTTATCATTTTTTTTCGTTGTGAAAACATTGGACTACCGACAAGTGCTTGTCGGAAAGCCACGATTCCGCTGTTTCACGTGATATGTGTGGCTTCTTGCTATGACGAATGGTCGCGGAGAAAATCCACAGAGAAGAACAATCAATCTCCTTACTTTTATTCACTGTTTCCTCCAGTCACGCACGGGTCAGAGTCGAAGGCTGAGAGGCTGAGCTGCACTAGTCTGCTTTCACCTGCGCGCGAAGTTGCATGCAAAGGATTATGGGGAATGTAGTCATACAGTCATATTACCGGCTCTGTAGGAGAATGCAGCTATATAACTACCGTAGCATTCCCACGATGGTATCGAGAATTTATTTTATCGCGACACCGCGAAATTCGACATATCGTTACATACCTATAAGCCCCACATATCTCACATAATAAACCACATAGATATATAATTGGCCTGTGATGAACAGTTTATATTCAGCATCCAAAAGCACATTCAAAATTGCATTATAGTTGAGCTGCAGCCATTCTAAATTTGCACACTGCTGAACTTTTATTGTTAAATTGTATGAAAACCACCTTTTAGACATTGCAGTTTCACATGCTGACAATAGGCTGCATATAGTAATGCCAATGTGAATATGGTTAAGTTTTGGTGAACTGATTTTGAAAATGTTTGCTAGTCTGAGAAATTTCAGACTGTTTGTGTCACAGGTGATGCTGGTAAGACTACAGGATATCAGCTCGATTCCAGCCCAACGCAGTGATGTACAGTGTCGGCATAGATCGTGACCAACAATGAGTGTCGTACACTATAATCCATCGTTCCATCTCGTGTAGTGTGTCATAGTTAACGAAAACCGACGCCACGTCTGGGACACCTGGACGTCCCAACAGGAAGTCTAGTGCCTGGTTCAGACTACACCACATTTCTGTCCATTCTGACAGTCACTATGTCACATAAGGCGATTCTGGAGTCATAAAATCGTGCCGTGACTTGGCCGACAGACATTTTTATTATTATTATTATTGTTATTATTTCAGTCACTGTGTCTGTTCATGAAATGTTATTGTAGTAATATAAATAGCACCACCAGATGCAGGAGCTACATTTGAAGTACCGTACGTAAACATGCAAGTCACTGAATCCTCCACAAGAAGTTCCTGCAAATGTTTCACAATAAAAGCCTTTTTAGAAAATGAAGGGATTCTCTCATCCAAAGTTATAGAGGACTTTTAATTTGAAACACACACAGGAGGTGTTGACTTTGAAATGACGGCGTGATGCATTAACTTTATCAAGGCAAACAG
Source organism: Epinephelus moara (assembly GCF_006386435.1). Classification (NCBI taxonomy): domain Eukaryota; kingdom Metazoa; phylum Chordata; class Actinopteri; order Perciformes; family Serranidae; genus Epinephelus; species Epinephelus moara. Next base: position 36,036,666 of record NC_065526.1, on the reverse strand, counting down.
GAGCGGATGAAAAATAAAAATATAAAAATACAGAGGGAATAATAAATAACAGCCCGTTGATAATATAGTCTTTTTCAAATGAAGGTGGTAGCCTCTGTAGTTGTGGTGAGTAAAAGCCCCGCCACTATTTTTTCATTTTCTTACTTTATATCCTCCAGTTTGAAGAAGTGACATTCTTTGCTGGCTTGATGCTAATGGAAGTACTCATGTCTGTCAGTCAAGTAAAGGCACGATTTTATGACTCCACAATCGTGTAATGCGACATACTGACTGTCGGAAATGTGTGTAGTGTGAACCAGACATAACATTATGTGTGACTTCATGAGGTGAAACAAAATGTCCCACCACATAAGAGCTCACGTTCAATTGTTTCACTCAGACTTTGCTGTCTGTAGCCTATTATATGTGCTGTATATCCATGTGAAATAGAAGCAGCTGGCTATGTTTATTTTCTGAAAAGATAGGAATGACAGCTAACGTTACTACAATAGGAGCTAAGTAAAATTTTGCTAGCATGCAACTAACAACCAGCCTTTGTTATTTTGAATTTAGGTTTAGCAAAGTAACTGTCGATGTGTGTATGTGGAAATAAGTCGCTGGTTCGCACTTTAAACTTACTTGGTGGTTTATTAAGAACAGGGGTGGAGCAGTGATTTTAAATGTGGGGGTGTTCCAGGGGTGGCACATGAGCACCACATCCTGCCTGCCTTTGGCTGTTTCCCTCTCCAAAATTAATGCTCCCAGACAGTATTCAGAGGTTCTTCCAACATAGAGTCGGTCATTATGAACTGAGAGTCATTCATTATGAACCTGCATATTTATTAAAACAAATTTAATCTGTTATCAATTTTTAATATGAACATATACCAAACCATATCATTGTAGGCTACCTGAGAACTGAGACAAGACATCCACACATAAACATCTGCAACAATCAATCACAACCCCAAAATGACATATGTATGACTTTAGAGTGAACAGTGAATTAGGATTTATCATTCTCACATAAATGGAGCGTGGAGTCATAACACAGTAGGTGTCATGTG
>NC_065526.1:36026781-36031956 GCF_006386435.1 Epinephelus moara | reverse complement strand
CTGAAACTCTGCAGGACTTAAGCCTCTTTCACACAGAGCTTTCGCGGCGCCCACCGAGGGGTAGGGCGCAGAGGACAGGATTTGGGGGAGTACAGGCTCGTTCAGGAGCTACAGCTCCATGGTGACTGCTTCCGGGTCTACTTCAGGCTCTTCTCTGCTATTGGACGCGCGGAGTTCATTGTCCATACTTTGGGTTTGGCTTACAAATACAACCTGCTCGTGTCACATATGGTGTGTTAATGTGTGTTACCTTGGCAGAAGAGTAAGCTGCAGGTCTCTGCTGCTTGCTGGGAGAGTGCTGAAGTATCACCTGAGATGGTTGTGGCGTCTGCAGCGTCTGCGGTGTGGGAGGTGNAGCTACAGCTCCATGGTGACTGCTTCCGGGTCTACTTCAGGCTCTTCTCTGCTATTGGACGCGCGGAGTTCATTGTCCATACTTTGGGTTTGGCTTACAAATACAACCTGCTCGTGTCACATATGGTGTGTTAATGTGTGTTACCTTGGCAGAAGAGTAAGCTGCAGGTCTCTGCTGCTTGCTGGGAGAGTGCTGAAGTATCACCTGAGATGGTTGTGGCGTCTGCAGCGTCTGCGGTGTGGGAGGTGGAATGTCTGGCTCAGCTGGGTCAGCTGACTGGCGATCAGAGCCTGCAGTGTCGACCTGTGGTGGTGGTGGTGGCGGCTCAGCAACAGGAAGGATGTGGCGGCGATTTCTCCTGTAGATATCCCCATCAGATTGGATGATATAGGAGCGTGGTTCTTTGCACACTTCCTTTACGATGCCCAGGCGGTCATGTCCCTTGGTTGTCTGCATCCTGATGACCTGTCCTTCTGCCAGTGACTGTAGTGGGTGACTTGAGGCATCGTAGTATTGCTTTTGGATGAGTCTTTTCATTTGGAGCTGGGCAGTGACCTGCTTTGTGTACTTTGGGGCTGGCGCTAACAGTCTGTTGCTGACAGGAAGAGTTGAACGTGTCTGTCGTGACATCAGACGCTCCGCAGGTGAGCCCAATGTTTTGTCGCGGGGGATGTCAATGTCAATGTCAAGTTTATTTATATAGCACGTTTAAAAGCCTAAGGCCAACCAAAGTGCTTTACAAGATGAAATCATCAGCACCAATAAACAATACAAGCAGAAACAGTACAAAGCAGAGAGGTAGAAGAAAACAAAACAAAACAAGACACAACAACAGGTGACTCAACTCAGCCAAAAGCCAGGGTAAACAGGTGGGTTTTAAGACGTGTTTTAAAAATAGAGAGGCTAGTCGCAGACCGCACAGACAGAGGCAAAACGTTCCACAGCGTGGGAGCCGCCACTGCAAAGGCTCGATCTCCTCTAGATTTTAAGAGGGATCGAGGAACGTCCAGAACTAACTGGTCAGCTGACCTCAGGGCTCTGGAGGGTCGATGCACCTTGATAAGGTCGCATAAATATTCAGGGGCCAGTCCATACAGAGACTTAAACACAAATAAAAGAATCTTAAAATCAATCCTGTACCTAACCGGAAGCCAGTGAAGCGAAGAGAGCACTGGTGTTATGTGCTCATATTTCTTTGTCCCGGTAAGGAGACGAGCTGCTGCATTCTGCACAAGCTGTAGACGGATAAGCTCTGATTGGCCGATGCCGACGTACAGGGAATTACAATAATCTAAGCGCGATGAAATGAACGCATGGATAACCTTTTCTAGATCAGCCTTTCTTAGATAAGGTTTGACTTTGGCTAGGAGCCGAAGCTGAAAAAAGCTAGCCTTAACCACAGAGCTGACCTGCTTGTCCAATTTAACCGCCCCATCAATAATCACACCTAGGTTTCTGGCCTGGGAACCTATATAGGGTGCTAGTGGGCCAAGGGAGCTGGCAAGAACCTGGACAAGGTCAGGACGACCAAACAGGACAATCTTAATTAATTTTAAGAAATTTAGGTCCATCCATGTTTTAATGTCACTCATGCAATTAAACACAGCATGGAGGGATTCCTTGGAGGGGACCTTTAATGGCAAGTACACCTGCACATCATCAGCAAAACAATGAAAAGGAATACCATGCTTCCTAAATATCGACCCCAGGGGTAGCATATATAGGGAGAACAGTAGAGGGCCTAGAACTGACCCCTGGGGGACCCCGCAGGTCAGAGGGGCCACTGAGGAGGAAAACTGCCCCAACTGCACACAGAAGGATCTATCAGCAAGGTAAGATTTAACCCACTCCACTCCAGGATGTTCCTAATATTCAGCAGGTTGAGGAAGACATCAGTCCCGTCTCGATGAGACCGCTCCATCAGTTGTTTGGCGCTGCGAACTGCCCGTTCAGCTAGTCCATTTGACTGTGGGTATTCGGGGATGCTGGTGACGTGAACAAAGTCCCACTGCTTGGCAAACTCCTTGAAGTGCTGACTTGTGTAATATCTTACATTATCGGTGATAAGGGTGTGAGGTGATCCATGAACAGAGAAATGTCGCTTGAGCTTTGTGATCACAGCTGCTGAAGATGCATTACGAAGGAGGTCGATTTCAAACCACCCTGAGTATGAGTCTACCAGCACTAGGGCTGCCATGATTAGTCGACTAATCGATGACTAATCGACTATTAAAATAATCGGTGACTATTTTAGTAGTCGACTAATCGGTTTGAGTCATTTTTCATAGAAAAGTACTATAAAAGTACCCCAAAATATTCTTACTGCAGCTTCTTACATTCAGATATTGGCAACTTTACACACTCTCCCATGACAGTGAACTAAAACCCTTTGGCGTGAGTATGAAACAAGACAATAGATGACGTAATTTTGGGGTTTGGGCGAGACAGACCGACATTTTTCAACATTTTAACACATTTTTCGATGAAATGATTAGTCGACTAATCGAAGAAATAATCGACAGATTAGTCGACGATTAAAATAATCGTTAGTGGCAGCCCTAACCAGCACCATGTATTGTTGTCCATGCCACTCGAACACATCAGTAGCAACTGTGGACCAGGGCAAACTCGAACACATCAGTAGCAACTGTGGACCAGGGCAAAACTGGAACTGGGTGCGGCTGTAGGGGTTCTTTCTGTTGGTGTGCCCGGGTGCTATAGCAGACTGAGCATGACAGCAGCTTGTCTGTGATGTCTCTGTTCATTGTTGGCCAAAAGACTGTCATCCTGGCCCTGCACTTGGTTGACTCCAAGCCTGGGTGACCTCTGTGCATGATAGTGATGTATTCCTGCTGAAGGGAGTGTGGAATGACAGTTCTGTGACCCTTAACAATGATGCCATCCTCCATCGCTAACTCGTCTCTGTAGAGGAAGAAAGGACAAATGGGGAGGGGAAGCTGGCACTCTTTGTCAGGCCAACCATGTTGAATAACAGTGCTGAGAGTCTGACTTGGTCTTGTGCTGTGTGGACCCGTAGCTCCTCTAGCCTAGCATTTGAGATGTAGCTGACAGACATTACTTCAAATGTGTCATTCATAACTGATGCTTGGGAAGCACTTGTGTCTGGGGACCGTGACAGGGTGTTGGCTAGGTACATGTGCTTACCCTTCTTATAGACCAGTGTGATGTCATAGGCTTGTAAATGTAGTAGCATTCTTTGCAGGCAGGCAGGAGCTGTGTGGATCGGCTTCTTTAAGATTGTGACGAGAGGTTGGTGGTCAGTTTCGACGACCGTTGCCTTCCCATAGATATAGTCTCTGAACTTGGTGCATGCAAACACTACCGCCAACAGCTCCTTTTCAATCTGAGCATAACGTGTTTCTGTGTCTGTGAGCGTGCGAGATGCATAAGCTACCGACCTCTCATCCTGTAGACATGCAGCTCCAAGGCCGTAACGTGATGCATCACAGGTCAGTGTGACAGGCTTTCTCACATCATAGTAGGATAGAACAGGAGGGCTGGATAAGCATGATTTGAGGCGGTCAAATGCTTGCTGGTGCTGTGGCAGCCAACTCCATGCAGTGTCTCTATGTGTGAGCTGTCTCAGAGGTGCTGCAAGCTCACTGAGTTTTGGGATAAACTTCCCAAGATAATTCACCATGCCGAGGAATCGCTGTATGGCGGGTACATCTTCAGGGACTGGCATTTTTGTGATCGCCTCTGTCTTTGTGGGATCAGCCTTCAGGCCCTCTTTTGTGAACACAATACCCACGTAGCAGACCTGGTCGAGGTGAAACTTGCACTAGAGCGGGTTTAGTCTGAGTCTTATCTCTCGTGGCCGAGCACCTTTTATAAATTGGCATCATGCTCTGCAGCATCACGACCCCCAACGATGATGTCATCTACTATGATGGCACATGGACACCCTTCAAACAGCTGCTCCACTGAGCGTTGGAAGACTTCACTTGCTGAACTTATGCCAAATGGCATGCGGAGGAATCGGTAGCGACCAAAGGGTGTGCTGAATGTGGTTAGCATGGATGACTCGTGATCAAGTGTTATCTGCCAGAATGAGCTCTTTGCATCAAGCACTGAGAACAGTGCTGCACCTGACATATGGGTGGCAACTTCTTCGACACTACGCATTGGGTAGTGGGGTCTCTTTAAGGCAGTGTTCAGATCTTTGGGGTTAATGCACAACCTTATTTCCTGTTTGTCCTTTTTGTGTGTGACGACCATGGACGAAACCCAGTCTGTAGGTTCAGACACTGTGGTTATATCGCCTTTGTGTGTCATGCTGTCAAGCTCTGCTTTGACTCGTGCTTGCATCGCCAAGGGGATGCGGTGTGCTGGTCGGACGACAGGCTGTACAGCTGGATCCAGGGTCATGGAGTATGTGATCGGGAGTTCTCCAAGCTCGTCACTGAACACATCTTTATATTGGTCAAAAATGTCTTTGGTGATTTCAACAGTGGTTTCAGTGCCGATCTGGTGAACGTGTGGGCTCAATGCAACAAGTCCCAGATGCACACATGCACGAAATCCCAGCAGTGGTACCACATCACACTCCACTATAAAAAAGGAAGCATGTGTTGCTGTCCATCTAGACAACAAGACAGTGTGACAAAACCAGCAGTCTGTATTCTGCTGCCTCCATAAGTAGGGTGACCATATTTTGATTTCCAAAAAAGAGGACATTCAGCCGGCCACGACATAGCCTACTTAAATGATACTCGCAGTTTACTCAAAGATGCCTTATCATTTTAATATATTTAAAATGTATAGGCTATGTATGGATAGAAAATTCAGTTATATTACAA
>NC_065526.1:36002981-36026281 GCF_006386435.1 Epinephelus moara | reverse complement strand
CTACCACAAAAACAAAGCAGACATCGCTCAGTCACTATTATACAGCTCCTGTCTTTACCCCATTGAGACAGGGGAAGATAGATGAAGAGCTGGCAAAGATGATAGCCACTGATTTTCAGCCATTTAAAATTGTGGAAGACAGGGGAACTTCTGCTATGCTCTCAACCCCTCCTACATTCCTCCATGTAGGAGGGTACTAACCCAGAGAGTGTCTGAAATCTATGAGAGAGAAGCAGCATCACTTAGGAGAAGGGTGTCCAAAGTGTCAGCAGTATGCCTAACAACGGATTGTTGGACGTCAAGGGTACTACCTCATTCATGTGTGTAACATGCCACTTTATTGAAGATTTTCACATGTCCTCCTGCCTACTGGACTGTTTTGAATTCAATGAACGGCACACAGCAGACAACCTGGCAGAAAAGCTTCGTAGTGTTGCAGCAGAGTGGGGGATTGATAAGAAAGTGGTGTGCTGCTTAACTGACAATGCTGCAAACATTACAAAGGCCATTCAAATAACAGGATGGACCCACCTTCCATGCCTGGCACATACCATTAATCTTGTGGTCAGAGATGCCCTCAAAGGTCCACAATCTATCATCGATAAAGTTAAAGAGGCAGTGGAATACTTTCACAGAAGCACAGTGGCTGCGCAAAAACTGAAGGAAACACAGCTCCAAATGAAGATGGATGAACTCCGACCCAAACAGGACTGTGTCACAAGGTGGAACTCAACATATTACATGTTGCAAAGTTTTCTGACCAACAAAAATCCCATCGTGTCCACCCTGGCCGTCACCAATGCACCAGTCCGCCTTTTATCCCAAGAAGAATGGACTACAGTGCAGGAAATGTGCACCATCTTGAAGCCATTTGAGGAGGTCACTGTTGAACTCAGTGCAGAAAGGTATGTTGTTCAGCTGGTCAGCAGTAGATTTCTATAGCATGCATGCAAATTACCTGATACTAAATTATAAGATTTGGTACCATAATAGATATGTGTAGTACATTGTAGTATTTATTATTGTTTATCAACTTTATAATTGTATCATTAAAGTAATATTTATTTTTTTCTCAATAGCTACGTGACGGCTTCCAAAGTCATACTGCTGGCCAGGGGATTGCAAAGAGCCACAAACGATTTCCGGAGGAGGGCAACAACACAGGCAGCAAAAGACATGGTCAACTGTCTTTGTGCAAGCATGTCGGGTAGATTCCATCGAATCGAATCAAACCACATGCTTGCAGATGCTGCTGCTCTTGACCCTCGATTTAAGAGGATGGCTTTCGCTGATGCCAAAACTGCAGATGAGACCTTCCAAAGGATATCAACTGCAGCAGGAAGACTCAGTCCTAGCAGCAGCGAACCCATCCAGCAACCAGTCGAAGTGGAAGGAGCAGGCAGTGCGGCCGCAGCTGAATCAATTGTTTGGAGCTATTTCCATGAGGATGTAAGTGTGGCAAAATTGATCACAATTTTTTCTCTAAATCTAGGATGACATCAGTTTAATATCACAATCTCATAAATTGTTGTATCTCCCATTGTTATATCTCCCACCCCTATGAGCAGGTAGAGGGAACAGTATCAGCCAGGAATCCCACGGCAGATGCTGTCATGGAGGTGCGAGCCTACCTACAGGAGCCTCTTGTTGCAAAAAAAAATGAGTGGTGGGAAAGTCGGGTCCCTGTGTACCCCAGGCTTAGCAAGCTGATGGCCAAGAAGCTGTGTGTTGTGGCGACATCAGTTCCCTCTGAGAGAATATTCTCGAAAACCGAGCAAATTATCTCAGAGAAGAGAAGTCACCTCAAGCCAGCAAAGGTCAGATCACTTGTCTTCCTTAACGCTAATTTGCCCAAGGACAAGAGGGACAGGTAGAAGAAACCATAAAGTATGGAACTGCTTTTTGTTATTGTTCAATTAAGACTTGAAGGGGCTCATCTCCTGTTTTTCTAAAAGGAGCTCATTTGCACACACTTGTAGGACAGTCCACCAGTCCATTGCAGAGTTTATATTAGTAGTAATAGTGGGCTTTATGTTCATATTTTCCTCTTATTTATTCTAGTTTTATCTATTTTTCTAATACTTGAAATATTTTTTGTAATTGAAGTACCATGTTGCAAGTTGTTTTCTAAGTTTTTCGATCAAAACTAATAACTGTATAGAATTTGCACTGATGCTCAGGTATAGGCTGCTATTCACCCAAGGACAGTTCAGGAGTCCTCCTCAGGGTTTAACTTTTTTTTACAAAGCAGCAAAATGCACCCCAGGACAGTCCACCAGTATATGCAGATTTTATATTAGTAGTAATAGTGAGGTATAATAGTATGTAAATATTTTCCTCTTATTTGTTCTAGTTTTATCTATTTTTCTAATACTTGAAATATTTTTTTGTAAAATGTGTTTTGTTTTTCTATCAAAATATTCTTGTGTGAAATGTTTAATCTTATAATAAGCCTTTATTACAGTAGTGTAAAATTGTGTGGAAATGTTTGCACTAAAAGCTGTTTTGCACGGAAATTCATTGTAGCCTGCTTTGTTTTTTAATGTTTATTTGTAAGTGTTAAGGTCACGGTGTTGCATGAATAACAAGTCATGGTAGCTTTACACACATACAAACAATTTGTACAAAGGGTAAATCCAAAATAGTGATGTCACTGTCAAAGCAGAGTGATATGGCGCAACCTTGTGGAATATTTACAATGAATCCAGATCAGACTTTAAAATCTAGTCCACACATGTCAAATGAGGTTATAATCAATATTTCAGAATAATTCAAACTCAGATATTGGTGGGATATCTAATTTTGTATTATTTTGTTCCAAATCTCACCCCATCATACCTCCCAGTGATTATTTCCAAGATAAAATGAGTTACCACCAGGCTGGCTTCTTAAAACTTAATAAATATAAAAATCAGTCAAATGAGCCAGTNTTGGTACAAAGCAGGAGCAGGAATGCTCCTGCTTTGTACCAAAGATCAGATTGGTGCTGCTCTCTTGTTTGCCTCTCCAAACTGGCCGCTTCTGTTGTAGTCACTGCTACAAGGTGTCTCAGGCCCTCGCAGTGCTTTAGCAGGACCGACAATTCACAGCCATCCATTTTTGAGTTGCGAAGGCGCAGTAGTGACTTGGGCAGAATGCCCGGCTGACAGGGTCTGCATAAATGTGGCTGAATCCCTCCAGCACAGAACAGAGTCCAGACCTGTGAGCGTGCATAATGTGCACTTAGGGTCACCAAGTGTGCGCATTGGTATCACCTTTTCGCCGACACGGGTCCATATCCCGGATGGACTTTGGTGCAGTCCACTCATTGACTGATCAAGTGCCTTCTTCCTAGCTGCACCAGTGGTATAGTCGATGGTGTCACCTGCTGCTCTTCTCACCTTGTTCACATTAGAGGGCACCAACCAGTAGGCTGAAACATCTGTTGGTGTCAGAGTCCCCCGCAGTCTTACCGCTGTGTCGATTTTATAAAGGAGGGCCACACATGTACGCACTTCTCAGCGACGCCTGCCATACATATGCAGTGGACACTCTCCACTTCCCCGCAGGACTTGAGGATCACCCATGGCTGCAGTGGCTTTAGGCTAAGGCGCATGGAGTAATTCACCTAAAAAATAATAACATGGATATAGGTTTAAAACAAAATTAGTAAAATCTTTCAAAATAACTTTTACTGCTAAACAACTACAACAATGATTAGGCTGTTTAAGGCAAACAGTTGGTGATATACAAACTTACACACATACATACAGACATATATACATACACATACATACAGACATATACATATACATACCTACACATACACACAGACATACAGTATATATATACACACACACACACACACACACACACACACACATAGTAGTCACCATATTTTGACTAGTTTTACAGCCCACACTTAATGTGATTTCCAGCCAAACACTGTTGTTGGTGAAGGAATTTAACATCGACATCCCAGCTAGTCACCACTACAGAAACTAGTCAAAAATGATGCAAAATTAACAGCAGCAGCAGCAGCAACAGCAACAGCAGCAGCAACAACAACAACACCGACAACAGTGTTTGGCTGGAAATCACATTAAGTGAAGGCTGTAAAACTAGTAAAAATATGGCGAATTTCTTATATTGGTAAAATGCAGGCAGTTTTTCGAGCAAAGGAAAGTTTTTTTATGGTGTGTGGTGTTTGTTTGTGTCCTTACCTTCGTGCGCATGATGGTTTTCGCTTCGACTTTTAAAATCTCCAGGTCGTGTACCCATCCATCGGTAAACTGAACGTTGCCCTGCTCCACAGGTCTGATATTTGTGAATACTTCGTGGGTGTAGGCACTCACACCCAAAAGCATGTATTTGTACAGGTTTGCCTGGGAAAAGTTAGGAAGTAAATTCACGTCAGCCGTCCACTCCCTGTGCTCGTATGGATCTAGCCCTTTAACTCCTTTAATTTTCTCTAAATACCACACCTTTGCCGTTTTGTTCAGCTTCTCGCGGTACGGACACACAACCTTTTCTTTCGCCTGGTCCATTCTGAGTTTTAATCGTACTTTATTTTAAGTTCTTGAAACAAATGCAGTACCAACAGCTAGCTTAAACACTGGTGAACAACATGTAAACAACAGTTAGCGTGCCTTCCATTCCCACAATGCAGCTCGCTTTGATCACGTGTACCAGTGACCTCTATTCTGAAGCCAGCTTTGATTCTGCCATCTTGTAGTTCTCTGTTGTCAGCCATTTTGTTTGGAGGCCAAACGGCCCTTTGTTTCACACACCCGCCTTTGTCTGTCTCTCTCTCTCACACACACACCAACACACACTTACACCCATGCTTGTATATAGTGAGATAGGATTCGTGTGTTTTGTTTGCTTTGCTTTCTTAGTGAATAAATATATTTGGAATCATACCTGCTGCTTGTTTAATTTTGCACAAGAGTGAATCAAAAGTCAACCTCTGCTATGTCAAGAACTCCAAAATACTTCAGACTTTACTATTAATTTGGTTATGGTTATTACTTTAATTATTAATCAAAATCCCAAATTGATAGTTTAGTGAGCTTTATGAGACTGATATCATTAACTGGCTATCACTTTCCCCTTCTTGGGAATGGTGCCCCAGGAGCTGATTTAATGTAAATTAAGTCACTTTATTTAACATAATGAATATTATTAATACTTATGAATTCTTTCCGAAAGCCAATTTGATACTTTAATTGGAGATCGATTTCGAGGTCAGGCCATTGGTGAGGCACAGATCCCAACAATGGTGCCGCTGTGTGACACATAGTATTGTTGTCATTCACAACAACAGATTCAAAAGATCAAGATAGTCAGAAGCTAAAGCCTAACTATAGGCTAAAAGTGAACCACCACGCTACTGGTGATTGAGACAGAAAACAATAAAAAATTAAGCTGCAAGCAGCGTTGTTCGGGACCTCGGACTCTCGCTGTCGGCCTCCAGCTCATGTAGACAATGTGAATGAGCCTATTCGTAAGAGTCGAGATGACGATAAAACAAGCAATGTCAATAGAACGCAAGGTCATTTTTGACAAGGGACTTATGACTTGGGAGTAGAACTTTGATGTCTTCTGAAAACCAAACTACTGACGACATCAATCAATCACTCAATCAATTAATTTTATGTATAAAGCCCAATATCACAAATCACAATTTGGCTCACAGGGCTTTACAGCATACAAGATCCCTCTGTCCTTAGGACCTTCTCAGCAGATAAGGAAAAACTCCCTTTAACAGGGGAAAAAAACGGTATAAACCCCAGGAAGAGCAACTGAGGAGGGATCCCCCTTCCAGGACGACAGACGTGCAATAGATGACATACAGAACAGATCAACATAATACATTAACGGTAATCTGTATGACACAATGAGACAAAAGGAGAGAGAGAGAGAGAGAGAGAGAGAGAGAGAGAGAGTGAGAGTGAGAGTGTGTTTGTGTGTGGTTACTTGACTGTTGACCAAAGAAATACTCTGATAAGTAAGTCACTTGTCATGCTGCATACTACATGTGCTACAGTTACAGAGCACTAAGCACAAGTTGATCTGTCATGTGTGCGAGTTTGATGCCTATATGATAAATGGTGTAGGAGAAGAAGATTTTTGAAGAAAGAGCAATTTTGAGCCGAAATCTTACTTTGAAAGGGCGAATAGCTCACTTCCTGTTGGAGTTAGGTCAGGGGTGTCAGCGCGTGATTTGTAGGTCTCAATGAGACAAACAAGCCAGTTTTGGTTTGATCTTTCTACCACATTCCTACAGGGGGCAACGGCCATTTTAGTGTGTCTAGGTGGCGCTAGAGAGCCCATTTTGGCACTTTTGGGGTTCATTTTTTCATTGTATCAAATGTTTCGCCAGTTCTGACATGCATGCCAATTTTGGTGACTTTTTGAGCATGTTTAGGGGGTCAACAGAGTTTTTTCCCCATCAATGGGCCCCCCTGTCATGCGTAGGTGCCCTTTTTTCCTTTTCACCCCTGCCCTACAAACATCCTAAGTCCACCACTGACAGAGAGATACAAGTTGAAGAGCAGGCAGATCGAGGTGGTTTTCAACTCCTCCCTTTTATTCCCAAACCATAGGTCCGATCGTCAATCTGAACATACCACAAGAGAGATACACTCGTTCCGAACGATATAGATATAGGTTTCATGTTTGTTGAGTCAAAAATGCGATCTTCGTTGCAAGTTGAAGATGTCTAGCTCACAGCTGACACATTTGCTCATGTTACTTCAGAGGTACTAGCTCATCTCCTGTTGGATTTAGGTTACTGGTTTCAATGATTTATAGGTCTCGAGGAGATGAAGAAGCCGGTTTTGGTTTGATCTTTCTAAGTCATTCCTACAGGTGGCAGCAGCCACCGTAGTATGTGTAGGTGGTGCAAAAATTGTCAAGAGGTTTTGTGACATGTTACATTGAAGACAGCATAAAATCCAAACCGTTTGAGTAATGACAAAGTTGTTCAGGGGAATTGTTTAGCAGGGCTTGGTCTGTCATGTGTGCAAGTTTGATGTCGTTACAATAAACAGTGTAGGAGGAAATATTTTTTGTGTAAGAGAATTCTTGAAAAATGACATCTTACTTTGAAAGAGCACATAGCTCACTACCTGTTGGATTTAGGTCAAGGGTGTCAGCACATGATTTGTAGGTCTTGATAAGACAAACAAGCCAGTTTTGGTTATGTCTTTCTACGACATTCGTACAGGTCGCAGCGGGCATTTTAGTGTGTCTAGGTGGCGCAAAAATTGTTGGGAGGTTTTGTGAGACATCACCTGTAAGAGGCCATAAAATCCAAACCATTCCAGTAATGACAAAGTTATAAAGAAGATCTGATTAGGACGAGTTGATCTCTCTACAACATTCCTACAGGGGGCAACGGCTATTTTAGTGTGTCTAGGTGGTGCTAGAGAGCCCATTTTGGCACTTTGAGGATTCATTACTTCATTTTCTAAAATTTTTCGCCAGTCCTGACATGCATGCCAATTTTGGTGACTTTTTGAGCATGTTTAGGGGGTCAACTGATTTTTTTCCACATCAATGGGCCCCCATGTCATGCAGTAGGTGCCCTTTTTTCCTTTTCAACCCTGCCCTACAAACATCCTATGTCCACCACTGAGAGAGAGAGACAAGTTGAAGAGCAGGCAGATGGAGGTGGCTTTCAACTCCTCCCTCGCATTCCCAAACCGTAGGTCCAATCGTCAATCTGAACATACCACAAGAAAGATACACTTGTTCTGAATGCAAAGATATTGGTTTCATGTTTGAAAAGTCAAAAATGCGATCTTCGTCGCACGTTTACGATGTCTAGCTCACAGCTGACACATTTGCTCATGTTACTTCAGAGGCACTAGCTTAGAGTTCTCAATGTCAACCCGAGCCAGAGCCGATCCGAATAAGGCTTGGACAGTGAAGAGAGAGAGAGAGAAAAAAAAAAGTGTGTCTGTCAGAGAAGCGCACTGTGTGAGGGTGCGACAGCAGCACTAACACACAAAGGCTGACTTTAAGTGATTAAAGATACTGTATTTGAGCCAGGGAAGCCAGACTGCTGAGGCGCACAGGGGGAGCATCATTTTTTCCCCCTTCCATTTAAAAAACAAAAACAACTCGGGTTCAGTCGGGCTCGGACCCAGTGATGTACGTGATGATGTCGGGCCGGCCCGGTTTCGGGCTTCAAGTCCCTCGGATCATTTCGGTTTCGGGTTGAATTTTTGGGCCCATTGAGAACTCTACACTAGCTAATTTCTTGTTGGATTTAGGTCAGTGGTGTCAATGAGTGATTTGTAGATCTCGAGAAGACAAACAAGCCAGTTTTGGTTTGATCTTTCTATGTCATTCCTACAGGCAGCAGCAGCCATTTTAGTGTGTGTAGGTGACGCAAAAATTGTCAAGAGGTTTTGTGACATGTTACCTTAAAGAGGGCATAAAATCCAAACCGTTTGAGTAATGACAAAGTTGTTCAGAGGAATTGTTTAGCAGGGCATGATCTATCATGTGTGCATGTTTGAAGTCAATACAATAAACGGTGTAGGAGGAAATATTTTTTTAGTAAGAGAATTTTTGAAAAATGACATCTTACTTGATGTCAAGTAAGTCCTTCGGCCGAGGTCCCTAATAATAAACGCAGCAAAAACAATAGGGACTTTGTCCTTCGGCCGAGGTCCCTAATAAAAGGAAACTTTGCAGATATTCAACTAGCCACCGATACTCTGCTGGTGTATAGGTGGGGAGCTTGGGGGGAAGCCAAACACTTTCATCTGCACACTGCGATGACACATAGCCGGTTGAATAACGGCAGGTTCCCTGTTTCCCTTCACTGGTTTCTGTAGAGCAGGGTAGGTCTTTATTCACTGCTATAATCATTAAAAAGCAAAATCAGCATGTGTTAACTTTCAGCAGGCTGTATCCTCAGTAGCGAGTTTGCTAACCCTACACTTTTTTTTATTTTGGCTTTGGAACAAGGAAGAAATGTATATCTCCTTCTAACCTCTCCAGGCAACAAGTATCATTAATAAACATTGTTCCCCAGGCAAGGCCGGGACCTAGTGAAGGGTCAATTATGAGATAAAAATACATAAATATGAGTCTCCAATTTCTTTTTCTCGGATAAATGCAGTGTCCTTCTGTAGAAATGACCCCAATTACACAGAGTTAGTGAAAAAGAGCAGTATGTATTTAACCTTCCTGCACAGATGTTACATATTAGAAGTCCTCCAGCAGCTCAACTGGCATACCACTGGTAGGCATTTAATGTGAAACATGTACAAAAAGTCAATGGGATACATCTCTGTTGTACCAAATTAATTAGTGCTGTGGAAATGTACATTATACATACATTAGTTTGGCTTTAGAATCATAAGGGAAGCTAACTGGCCTCCTGAATAAAAGTCGGAAGTTGTTGGACCCATCCACCACCCCTCCCACCCGCCCTACATGAGCCCTCACTGCCTTAACTTTCATTTTTGTCCCACTTTTCCCTGATGCCCCAGCGATTGGTCACGTTTCATGCCAACATGAAAGGACGTCTTTTTTGTCAGTGTCTGATGCTGTAAGTCACTGCCCAAGCGCCGGATTTCAACAACTTCAGAGTGAGAGTGATCCTCTGGAATGTCCTGATAGGAAGCGGCTAATAGCTGTCTGGGCCCATATTTAAATGCCATTACGCTCTTTTAAAACCATTTCATTTGTGCTGAACCTAACATTTGTTTAATGTGGCTTTTGTTTATGATCTAGTGGTCACTTTTTGTTCTTTGTATTTTTGTTTACTTCACTTTATTACTTGTGTTTGTCCACATCATTTTAGCAATTTTGGCATGTTTTAACACTTGTCTTTTGTTGTTTTTGTCTTTGGTCAGGTGCTGTGGGTCTGCGGTGGCAGTTCAGTTCCCGGTGGTGGTTGTCTTCACAATTTGCTTTGGTGTGTGAGTGCAGTGTCAGGGGTGTTTAATTTAGGACCCTCCTTGGTTTGCCCCTGCCACCTGGTAAGCCCCAGCCCTGTTCTCATACCCCTTTCCTGCCTG
This sequence comes from Epinephelus moara, assembly GCF_006386435.1. Lineage (NCBI taxonomy): Eukaryota > Metazoa > Chordata > Actinopteri > Perciformes > Serranidae > Epinephelus > Epinephelus moara. The sequence goes on along the minus strand of NC_065526.1, from coordinate 36,016,259 downwards.
GTGCTAATTTTAACTAATGATTATGGTGATGTATTTCTTCTTTTTGATAATTTAATTAATTTTGTTTAAGTTTTCCTTCTTTTTAAACTGAAAACCGTCTCGCCCTGTGGTATTTTTGAACCTGTGACCTTACTTCTTAAAAACTTAGCTTAGAATTTCCTGGGGTGAAATTCCCCCAGCTGGTGTTGTTGTGTGTGTTGTCGTGTTCCCTTTGCTCTCGTCACAATTAGATGGTGTATCATCTCTATCAGGCATGAAAATGGATCAGGGGTGAAAAAGGTGAGAAGGATACGAGACCCGGCACCTGCTAGGGGGTCCTGGGGTTATGCTACTCAGTTGTTTTTTTGGTGAAAAAATGAGCTTCCAAATGCTCATATCTGATTTCTTTTAGATTTACTCTAGTGGTGGTCACATGCAGAATTACAAGATTGCACAAAAACAAAAGTATGAATGTATAATTAAATGCAAATAAAGTATCTTTACATGTTCACATATGTTGTATAAGAGACAAGACCAGGGGCGGACTGGGACACAAATTCAGCCCGGGACATTCAGGCCCACCGGTCCACACACCGGCCTACACGTTTCTACCTATAATCCTCTATATGCTTGTACACACTACACAAACGCTGTCCTCAGAATCAACTGCATAAGAAAATCAGCAGTTATTGTTTAATTCCAGACTATAAAATAAATGCAATAATAAATTGGCCACAAATGGCTATGAGCTTATTATTTAACTTAATATAAGGGCATATGACTCTATCCTAATGCATCAAATTTTATGCACAATATAACTGTCTGCCCTGCCCAGCCCAATTTATATCTCCATGGCTCACAGCCATGAACTAAGGAGGTATAAATTGGGCAATAGGCCCTATAGTCAACTTTTAGTCAACTTATTACTACAACAAAAAATCCCACTTAGTACTACTAAAAAGGTTTTCTTCTGGCTAAAATGTAATGCATAGTAGGCTATGCCTTCACATTGCACCTGTCATATTTCTGGTCTCATCCTCCTCCTCCTCATCACGACTGGGGTTAGTTTGTCCCTCAGCTTCATTGTCCTTGGGACTGGGAGCACCACGTAACTTTAATTGCATGCATCCACAGAAAAAAAAGCAAGCACATATTTTCTTTTAGTACAGGTTTAAATTATAATGACTTATTGCAATACCTAGTAGGCTAGTTGGCTTCTTGAAACGGACACCCAGAAGAAATATGCAATTTGCCAAAGCCAACCTTGCACATTACACACTCACCGTTAGCTAACGTTAATACACCTGCTATAATGGCACTGTTGTCTCCGGCTCCATCTCCGTCGTTAGCAACACCAGCAGCCTCAGCCCGCCAACCAACGCCGCGGCCCAACAGGTCAGTTATTTTGGAGCACTTAGCTGCCTCTTCTTGTAAAGATTTAAGTTTTTTTATTCGAGTTTTTTCCGCGTCACCCTTTCTTGTTTTACCGGCTTTATCCATGTTTTCTGTCTAACGGTCAAACTAGCCTGGTCTGCATGTTTTCTGTCTAACGGTCAAACTAGCCTGGTCTGCCATGAGTAATGACTGTTGACTGTGGCTGAGCCAATCAGATTTCAAGAAAAACGAGAGCCTCTTTCGTATTGGAGGAGGTCGCTCTTATCTCCTCCTTCAAGCATCAAAACACAAGATTGACACCTCCATTCCCTCTGAACATCTCACAGCAAACAAACAGCCAGGGGGGGACGCGCATTGAAGCACTGACAGCTAGCAACTAGCTTGACATTCACTAGTCTCACCAGGCCAGCCCCACCAGCCCACTTGGTGACCGGCCAATATGCCATTGGACGAGACTGACAACTTCTCTCATGAAATGCCCGCGCACATATGTTCGCTACGTCTTTTTTCTGTGGCTTCGCTCCACAGACAACAAAAAAAAAATTCTCATCGGATCTACACGATTCACGTAGGTCACCACTTTTGCAACAACTCTCTGTACTCTCTGCATTTGTAGTAGTGATAAAATGGTGAAAAACATAAAACAAGCATCAGATGGACTGTACTCATACTCCACAATAATATAAGTAAGCAGCATCAATTAATCAGTCAATGAAAATGTGGGTTTTTTGTGAGCAGCAGTGACCCACCGTCTGACACTGGCACAGCATGAGGACAACAACAGAGGGCTTGGTGGGGACAGAGTCAGTGGACTTCACTACAAGCTGATTTATTGTTGAAACAGGTGACATGCTTTATGTTCTAAAACCAGACACTGGCGATTTGACCAGCTGAGTTGCAGGTGACACCGTCAGCTGGCTTGAGTCAAGCTCAGACGACCAGTTCACACCGCTGCAACATTTCTCTGCAACGTTTTAAAGCGGTTTTGTCTCGTCGTGCATAATTGGTCAGAACTGGGCTTTAGAGACCGGCCCATTTTCATTCCGAAGTTGTCAATCACTGCCACGTTGTCAGTAATTTTGGCCCCAGACACCTGATGCCAAAAGCCACTTTTCGCAGAGGAATGATATGCGGGTTGACAGTGTCAGTTTGCAACGTGGCTTCACCAAACCTTTTGCAGTGTTATGACGTATGATTCATGGACGTCGTCACTTCAGGCACAGCACGTGTCTGGCTGTATGATATGCCACTGGACAGTGTCAGGTTGACATGCTGCTGCTAATGACATTATTTAAGGAGCTGTGAAGTCCTTATAGGGTGGGCTGAAGGGGTGGTGGATAGGTCTAAGAAGCTGTATGAACTGTTCCCACTGTATGAATGTAGAACCAAACCATGATGGTTTAACCATGTGCATTTGTTGTCCTGTAGTTGATTGTGGCATCTGGAAACTTCAACAGCAGATGCAGGAAAATATGCAATGACGTGAAAGGCCACTGACATTGTGGCGATGTCGACTTGGGTTGAGAATGTGTTGTAGAGACTGGCCTGTTTTTTTTTGTTTTGTTTGTTTGTTTTGTTTTTTTCTCGGAGAATGAACAGAACCCTGCCCACTTTACTTCTGTATTTAATTAAGCACAAAAAGATACAGGCATTTTAGGTCAGGGTCAGAGAGTTTGTCAGATGGATGTGTGTGTGTGAAGGCCACACGTTCTTACAGGAAACAAGACCACAGGTACAGTCAGAGTGACAGCCACCAGGACAGCCAGCCGAACACACAGGATCAGAGTGTCAAGGGGGTCCACCTTACTGTAGGTATGGAGGAGCTCTGCTTCGGTGTTCTCTGCCCAGACACACACACACACACACACACACACACACACACATACGTAAAGATATAGAACCAGTGTCTTGCTACCATTAGACTGAGCTATGTTTTTTGCAGCTGACTTCAAGAGATGTTGCTCTCACCGTAGAAGGTCAGATAGCCAAACGTGGCAGTGAGGAAGTACATGATGAACATGCCCAGGATGGAAACATTGCCAATATTCTGCATTCTTCTCTTGGTTGGGCTTTAAGGAAACAAGATGGCAATACAAGTTCTAGCAATACAGTACATTCATTCAGAAGAGTTAAACATTGCCGTTGCTTAAGTTTCTTTTCAGAAATGTTTAAAGATACACTTGGACAGACAGTAGACAAACATCCAGGTGAGACATATTAGGTGCATCCACATCAGTCTGACTTCCAAATAAAGATTTTTTAGATAATATTGATCAATTAATTTTTTTTTTCACAACTTGTCTGATATTCTGACTGCCTGTGTTTGTGAAGGGTATTCTTTTTAGCAATGTTACCATTGTCCCAGATTTCATTATAACTGATAGAAATGGCAGCCAAAACCACAGATATAAAGCCCAAGTTGTAATGAAGCGGAATGATCCTTACTGTGAACTGTGTTGATATTTATTAATGGTGAATTGGGAACAGGGACGTGGTAACAAATTCCGGGGCCTATGCTTAAGCTGCATACAAAGTTTAGTCTCTCAACTGATTTTCACATTGACGCCCTGGGTATGTTACATCAATAATGTTTTTTTTCAACTGAAAGGTACTTGAACCCGTGCTGTGGAAGTGCATGACGTGTACTGTATGTGAAGAATGTAAGAATCTAATGATGTGTGCATCTTACTTGCTCAGTTCAGTGTAGATGGGAAGTACTTCAGGGTGACATACAAAAGCGAATGCCAGGATGGGGATGGTATATGCCGTCTGCAAATCAAGTCAGAAGTAAGTAAGTGACAGAGTAACTTCACTTGGTTGTTTTCCAGAAGGCACGTGAACTCATGTCCAGCCATGTGCCCTGCGTGATATGATGCACCCACAAATAGTTCCTGCCCATACGTGTATTCAGAGCACACTGCAGTCCTCTGAACACGGCTCATCACACATGAACAGTTCAAATTCAAATGGTAATTTTTATGTTTGTGTCTTCAGGGAGTTCATCTCTGACCTCTTGGTTGATGGTGAGGAATTTTGCAGTGCATGTGTTCTCTGAGATGGCTGTGTTCACAGAGTGGTTGCCAAACACTTCCAGAGGGCAGGCAATGTTGAATTTCTTGTAGATTACCTGATATGACAAAGACAGAGAGTTTGAGGAGGTCCAACAAATGCTACCTCTCCTGCCCTTGGAAGACATTTGGTACTTTTTGGAACGTTCCCAAAACACGTTGTTTATGTTGGTAACTTTACTCTTCTGCATGTGGTCTCTATATCTGGGTAATTGATATAGCAAGTGTTTGAACCTAACAGCTGTTATAAACTTTCCCAAGGGGAACAAACAGTACACTATAGCAGCTGTTGATGGTAACTCATCCCTGTCCAACCACCTAAAGCCACAAGGAATCGACCTGGAGAATAAGCTGAGACTACACTAGTTTTCATCAGGATTGTTTTGTTTTTCTATAAAAGCAAAATTTGAATAGTGTGAAAGATACCATAATCAAGAAAGAAGTTTCAGATTTAGGACTTTCAGCGCATTTCATTGAGACCTCTGAGTTTTTGCAGTAGTTTTTGCCCATTTCAGGATGCAGAAGAAGCTGTAAGCACAACATCAATGTTGTATTACCTTACAAAGTTGTTTTTGGTAGCAAACAGCTATTTGTGCATCCAGCAGACAATATTAGCATTCATTTGGATTTGTGAGTCTAATGTTTACTTACCCTTTAGGTCTCTTTTTAGTCTTTAGCAACTCCTGAGGGACATATGTGTCTTTTTAGCTGCTGAATGCTCCACTCTAGCTCCGTTTCCACCAAGTAGTCTGTTACAGTTCATTTCAATTAACTACACTTTTTTTCTGTTTCCACTGTGAAAAGGTGTAGATGATACTGTAGTATCTGACATGCCACATGTTATGTGATGACCGGGGTCTTATATGATCAGTTAGGGGCCCAGGTCAAGGATAGATAAGTAAGATGAAAGGTTGGATTCCATCTAGATTGTCTCTCTGTCACTTGTCAGATTTTGTCTCAAAGTTCATCAAAACAACCGACCTATATATGCAGGGTAAATTGAGCCGTTATTCAGAGCAGTTCACATTGGCTGAGAACCTCTCCAAGCATCCTGGATGCTTGATAGATGCTGTAATTCTTGTAATAAACCTTTCTATATACAAGCAAGACGGTGTCATTGGAGCCTCCTTCATTACCTTCACATCATCGCTATTTAATAAACAACAATACCAACGGAACCATTCCTTACTGTTCCCATTTTTGGTCACGCCTCTGTTGGTGTACCTAGCACACAGATCTGGTCCTAAAATGTAGAGCTAGAAACACTGCAATCCGTTGACTGGTCAACAGAGGAGGTCATTAAATTAAACAGTGATAAAACAGAAATGTTACTAATCGGCATTAAATCCACTCTAGCCAAAGCCCACAGTTTCGCCATATTGATGGACAATCCATCCTCCCCTCCCCTCAGGTAAAGAGTCTGGGTGTCATCCTCGACAGCACACTTTCCTTCTCATCCCACATTAACAACATGACCCGGTCAGCCTACTTTCATCTCCGCAACATCAACCGCCTATGCCCCTCCCTCACACCTCACACCGCTGCCATACTGGTTCACAGTCTTGTCACTTCTCAGCTTGACTCCTGCAACTCCCTCCTGTTTGGTCTCCCCCAGAAAATCCTCCATAAACTGCAGATGGTTCAGAATTCCGCCGCCCGTATTATCACTAGGACCCCATCCACCTGTCATATCACACCCATCTTACAGCAGCTCCATTGGCTCCCCATCACCTATCGCATCCTCTATAAGATTCTACTTCTGAGCTACAAGGCCATCCACAACCTCGCCCCTCCGTACCTCTCTGATTTCCTTCCTATCACCATACCTGCTTGCACCCTCAGATCCTCTTCTTCTATTCACCTCACTGTCCCCTCCGTTTGCCTCACTACCATGGGGTCAGAGCATTCAGCCACTCTGCTCCCCAACTCTGGAATTTACTCCCCCTTGAACTCCCAAATACTGATTCACTCCCACACTTTAAATCCAGGCTGAAAACACAACTATTCAGGCTTTCCTACTCTCTTTGAGTGGGTAAGCCTGAACAGATGTTTTGTTTATGTTTGTTTTGTTTGCTTTTTAAACTGACATTTGTTTGTTTGTTGTTCAATGTTTAATTATCTTGTACTTTGTATTTTATTGTATTTTACTCTGTAAGGCGACCTTGAGTGTTATGAAAGGCGCCCAGAATTAAAATTTATTATTATTATTTCCTTAGGGCTGGTTTTGAGGCTTATGTAACCACTGTTCATACCGTGGCAAGTCTTAAATACATCAGTAAACTATAATTATAAAATGAAAGCATGTTTCGTTGCCTCTCACAGCAGATGTAGACTGAGAAAATAAATAAGTTAATTCACTGGGACGACTTCCGTCAACTTTTAAGGTGGAGCGTTCACTTGTAATGTTACTCAATGCATGAATTGACAACCTGAGCCCATCAGCATATCTTAAATTTCAATGTGACAACTTTGACCACTCCATTAGTTTTTATTGTCTCTTGTGGATGACACACACTTAGTAATGAGTGGATCTTCAATATAAAAATTTATAGAAGATTCCATCGGATCATGTGAACTGCATGTATTCTAATCCTCACTGTTCCTGTGCACTACAGCAGCACTAAACCCCTGCGCTTGCCTGACAAAGTCTCAATGCACAAACCTGCTATTTTTAAATATCCCATGGAGAGAGACTCTTACTGCAGCATGTTCTATTTTGTTCTGAAAATGTTGGCGTACAACTCCATTCTGTGGACTATAAATGTGGTGCAGACTTGCCTCTGTGTCACTGGTGATGAGGAAATACAGCGAAAGCTGGACGGAACAGTAAGTGACAACAACCCTGTCCACATCTCAGAATACTGTCTGCGGTGGAATAAAACATCCTTTCAGTTTGTAGTTATAGTTTACTAATGTGTGGAAAACTTGCCACTGAATGAACAGGAGTTACTTACAGTTACAGTTACAACTCAGCACTAACAGTTCTCTGTTGACCAATCAACAGACTGCTGTGTCTCTAGCTCCACTTTTCAGTAGCCTACCGGATCAGTGTGCTAGGTACCCCAACAAAGGGATGACCAAAAATGGGGACGGTTCCATTGGTACCATCCACAAGTTTTTACAGTGGAAATGAAAAAACTGTGTACTGAACTGAAACAGACTGCTCGGTGGAAACGGGCTGGAGTTGTGCATTGTGACTACCCACTGACTCACCGCAGAGAGGAAGAAGACCATGCAGGAGAGAGAGAAGCCACTGGTATAACCAAGATACCCTGCAGAACACAAGAAGACAACTCTGAGACAACTCAAAAACTACATACACTGTCAGCACTCTGCTACTTTAGAGTTATTATGTTGAAACAGATTGTATATATGTGCTGTTTAATTTTCTTTTAGATTATCTCTATCATACTGGAGAGCAGCATTAATCTTTTGTCTCCTACATGGCTTTGTGGAGGTTGTATTAAATTCATTTTACCCCATACAATGATGAAACACAGAGGGTCATCAAAAGACTTGAAATAATGAATGGGCTTTTTGTACACAAAGTGTCAAAAGCATTACTCTGAGGAGTTGCTGAGTAAGTTCAAACTAATGGAAAGTGGCATACCGAGGTGTTTCATCAGGGTCAGCGGGAGGATGAGGCAGACAGTGACGATGATGATAAGGTAGTTTCCATTCATGAACCAGTCGCTAGGTGCAGAACACAAGACATCACACACACACATAAGCCTACAGTGAAGCATACATACATACATACATACATACATACATATAGTGTAAAACGTGAGGTCACATACACCATGGTGCAGCAGGAAATAAAGGGACACCTGCCAGCTAGTTCAGGCAGTCAGCAAGTCACTGCAAAATATTCAGCTTACCCTTTTGATCATGGTGGTTTACTTGCTGCCAAAGCACTCACCTGAAAGTGTGAATATCAATTACGAAACATTCATTTGATCTAGCTCTAACAGACAGCTCATCAGAGAAAGAGAGGGAAAGGATTACAGCACCCGGCATACTGACACAACACCGCTTTATCCTGTTAAAACAATACTCACAACTTGGATTAATTTTTATGAAAAACCCCTTTGATTCTTTTGATCTGAGGACCCTTATGGACTGAAGGAATATGAATAACTTACAGGGTAATCAAGGAATGGACACATAAGTTGCCAACAACCCAGTTTTATACATCAGAAGAACTTCTATTAAATAAATGAACTGCTTGGCAACCAGACCAGGCTTCTAATTGAGACAGGTGTTTATTTGTCAAAATGTGGAGCCACACTGGGCTAGTAAAATGTGTATGCTTGTGGGTGTGTGTGTTTGTTTTTCTCTCCTTTTAACATTTGTATTTGTATTTTTAACTTTTTAACATTTGTATTTATCTATTTGTATTTATTTTGTTTAATATACCCTGTCGCTCTTCACAGACGAAGTTCCTCACGGGAAAGTAAAGTTCTTTGAATTGAATTGAATTGAATTGACTAGGTGTTTAAGTAAGGTTTTACGGTATTTGTGTTTTTGAAGATTTACATCTTCAGTAGGAACCATTGAGCTTGGAACTGAGTTCCACAGACAGATTAGAGAAGTCAGAAAGTACTAAGAGATGCACTGACATGTCGTTGGTTTGGCTCTTCACATCTTTTATGTTAGACCTATCTCTGCAATGGGCACATGTGGATGAAACTGATTTTGAATTTCATACAGTTTGTTGATTTCAACGTTGTTGGCAGTACTCACTCAGAGCTGGATGTGTGGCCAAGGAAGGCTTGGATGACCAATGGTAACTCAGATTTAACTATGAACAGGTAGCTGGACATGGCTGCCGGGAAGGAAAGCATAGACAGACTGAAGAGAGAGTGTCTATTTGTGTTCCCTCAAAACAGGTATGTATGTGATGTGTTACATTTCAGTGCCCATACCTATACCAGTGTCTTACCTCCAATGTTATGTAGCGTGATGATGACAGCTGCTACAATCTTCCCTGGGTGACCAAAAGCTCTCAGGCCAAGCTGCTCATAGGCACGGATACCTCCAGAGAGCAATAACAAAGAACTATGTTAGCAAAGTCACTGCAGACATTCTGACACCTGCCGAAGTGGCCTTATATGTAAAAAAGAGGGAAAGTGAAGAGACAACGTGAATGGTCTTTTGAAAAGGTAAAGCTATGAGACTAATCTCATACTTCTGACAATATTTTCCACATTTGATGAAGCCTCACCCACAACTCCAGCACTGCGTAGCAGCAGATGGATGGAATAACAAGACAGTAAGGCAATACATGTCAACAGGATCCTGTAAAACACAAACAGGAAATGAGTGTCATTAATGTCCCTTCTTTAAACTGGAGGTCATGGGAGGCTGATTGCCTCTTGACCCACAGCAATCTGATTTGCCAAGTAGGCTACCGCTGTCATTATTTGCATGTTGGCAGAAGTTTATATCTCTTTTAAAGAAGATAGTAACTTAATGGGGTATTAGGTAGGGCTGTACCCAAATATTCGGATATTCGAATATTCGTTTCTATGGGTAGGTATTCGTTATGAAGATTTGGTATTCGATATTCGTTTTGTTATTTTCTTCTTTTTTTTTTTTTTTTTTTACATATTTTTTTGGTGCTAAATGCAGTCTTTTTGTTGTTGGTAAATGTAGGTTATCAATAAAAATCAAAACTTTTAAATTGCATTGTTAAAAATGTGAAAATATAGTATCGCCTACCAACTGAGCTTGTGCGCACGGCACACTTGAGCGCATCCGTCTGAGGCTGTGGATCAATGCCAAGTTTTACCACTTTAACACTATTCCCTCTAACTTTTAGCTGTTTTTTCATTATCTTTTGAATGTAATATGAATTATGGAACCGTTTTTGTCAATGTTTGTTTCCCCCGTTTTGTACAATAAATTATTGTTTAAAGTTTCAACAAGTTTCTTTTGGAGTGTGTGACACAAGTGTGTTTTGAAAACGGCCACAGACTGTCACCTGCTCAACGCATTAGTACCTTCGGATGCCATGACAGTAATAGCCAATAATGTAAAAATATCATTTACAGACTGATTTAACAGACGATCACTACTGCCCGACCGGCAGGTACATTTGCGGGTCCCGCGGGTTACGGGTCGACCCACGCATCACTACTCAGCTCAGTCTATAAAGGCTGTACACACAACAGTAAGGCTATATTTCAAATCACAACTAAAAACACATCTGTTTAAAACTGCCTATTCCATCTGATGCCAATTGCTCTGTCACTTTCTATTTTTTTTTTTAATTTATTGTTGTTTCTTTTTAATCTCTTTTTAATGTCATTTTGTGTATCTGTACAGTGTCCTTGAGTGCCAAGAAAGGCGCCTTCAAATAACATTTATTATTATTATTATTATTATTATTATAGACATTATATTCTATTCAGGCTGGCAGAACCAGCAGCGCATCGGCTCTACAGTGCACAACACTGCTGATTAACCAGTTTATTGCAGCACAGAGTGTCTGCCAGCAACCAATTACTTGCAGAGGCTTCCTACAACTTATTTCAAGGGTTCCGACAAATTAAACAGCCAATGTGAAAATCAAAAGAAAGCACAGAATAATGTACTGAAGGAGACTGTTGTGCCATCACATTTTTTTGTGGTTTGAGAGCAAAGATCCGGTCGCCGCTGTGCAAAACTCCGCAATACAATTAGGTCCGAAAAAAACACGGAGGTCTGAATTTAAATAAATGGTATTCGGGAGAGCCCTAGTATTAGGGCCCTTGTGGGTAAAAAAAAAAAAACTACATACTGGACCTTGAAAGTTTTTAAATTGCTAACAGGAGTAGGCGCTAATGCCAAACACCAAAAGGCAGCTGGCTGTCACGGTCCGTTGACCATTCTTTATCCGCTAACATTCAGTTGTCCATATCATTACCTTACTTCAGGTTCATAATATTCCTTTGCCTCTGCCGAGGCCCAGGAGCTTCTCTTTTTGTGGAGATTTGTCTCTCTCATGTACAATACAAAATTTATGAACGATTAACAGATGACATAATGACATTGGTGACCCTTTACAGGATAAACGGTTACGGAAAATTAGATATATGTTTGAGTTTTTTTCTTGCTAATGTAACACTTTAATCTCAGACAATATCCAAGTTTTATCTTCAATTTTACGAATTAATTTCGGGGATTCTGTATATTTCGGAATTTTAACCCCCTCCAGATTTTGGTTTTATGTCTTTAAAGTGTCCCCAATATACTGTTGCAAACTGGAGCCACCATGAATCATGTGGATTATTTTCTACAACATAAATATGAAAATCTGCCTTTTGAAAAAACTTACTTTTAACACCTTAGTGCCCACCAGCTGGGGTATTTGATTCAAAGGCATCAGTCTGGTGAATTCTGAGAGCCAAGTTATGATGGCAGAATATGCCTAGATTTCAACATCTTTGTGCTTTTTATGTGTGAAAAATGTTCTATTTTTACTGATTAAAACACTAGTGGTATGTTATGGTGAAGGGTTACACTTAAAATATGGCTAAGGATTAGTGGTTAAACATTTCAGTAATCAAAAGAAAAATGACTAACGTACTGATCTGCGTCTGGAGGGCTAGCGCCACTGCTGATTTTTTTTTCTTCGTCTTAGCTCTTTAGAAACTACCGTTATATTATTTGGCGCTACGGACGTCAGTAGGCGTTTCATTTACCCGAGGCATCTTATATCTGGCTGATTGTTGGGGCTGACATAGTCTCAGGGCCTTCGCAACCGGACAGGCAAACTAGGCAATTGCCTAGGGCCCCGAGCTGGAAGGGGGCCCCCAGAGACGGCTGACATTGGTCCATATCAATGACAATATGATGGAATCCCTATAGACACTGCAACAACGACAACACGTTGGAATCCCCCCTAATGGGGCCCCCTACTAGCTGCTGCTTGCGAGTGGATAAGTAGGGTGACCAGAAGTCCCACATTGTGCGCTTTTCACGCATCACGCAAATTGAGACCATGTCCCGCATGATTGGTTGCCACCCGCGCTAGCATTGTTAGAGTACCGTAGTACTACGGTACCTCACAGTACCACTACTGTGGGATAAGTTCAAAGTCCAGTCGCAACAGGGTGAGTGTCTATGCGCCGTCCAATAACGGCGCGCTGGCCACCTGGCACTCAATATGCTGCTGCAGTGGTTTGTATCCAGTGACATTTCAGGTAGTATTAGCTGAGGTACTGAGTATCTTTAAGCAGTGAAAGTTATTATTTATTTCTTTTCACTTGTAGGTTAGATTTGATTATATATGCTACAGTGATTTGTTTTCCACAGATCTCTATGGTGCCAGCATTTCACTCGCATTTGCGACTAAAAATTGTTTTGCGCAAGCAAAACAAATCATTCAGGAGCACGCTGTGTGAGTACAGATTTCAAGCAGCAGTAAACAAAAGGCGAATCCTGCCGTTTGTGGGTTGAACGGGGGTCACAGACGCCGTATTCCTGTCAAATACGGCACAAGATAAGGGCTTACCCGGCAACAGAGAAGTCCGGCTCCAGGTCCAATAATTTCCTCTTTGCTGATTTCATGACTGCCCAGAAATACCTGAACAGCCGAGCCGTGGCAGCACACAGGTAGGCTATGTGATGTGTCAGAGGAGAAACGAGCCGTTCACATTTCTCTCTTTGTGGCAGGTAAAGGTTCACAAACCTCACCGCACTTTAGGGACTGTTCTTTACTTGTGAAGGGACTGTTCTTTACTTGTCAGGGGAGGAGGGTGGCTGGTTGATTTTTATTTCATTTATTTATTTTATTTTGATCCCCCCTATGTTAATCACTTATTGATGCTGTTTTTGAAGTATGAATAAG
>NC_065526.1:36001715-36002830 GCF_006386435.1 Epinephelus moara | reverse complement strand
GGTGAGAGGCGGAGGGCCGGGGTGGGCTTTCTGATAGCCCCCAGACTCTCTGCCTGTACGTTGGGGTTCACCCCAGTGGACGAAAGGGTTGCGTCCCTGCGCCTTTGGGTCGGGGAACGGGTTCTGACTGTTGTCTGCGCTTATGCGCCAAACAGCAGCTCAGAGTACCCGCCCTTTTTGGAGGCCCTGGGACGGGTGCTGGACAGTGCCCTGACCGGGGACTCCATTGTTCTGCTGGGGGACTTCAACACTCACGTGGGCAATGACAGCAGGACCTGGAGGGGCGTGATTGGGAGAAACGGCCTGCACGATCTGAACCCGAGTGGTGTGCAGTTATTGGACTTCTGTGCGGGTCGCAGTTTGGCCATAACTAACACCATGTTCGAGCATAAGGATGTCCATCGGTGCACGTGGCACCAGGACAGCCTAGGTCTGTAGTCGTATCATTTGACCTGCGACCATATGTTCTGGACACGAGAGGAGCAGAGCTGTCAACTGATCACCACCTGGTGGTGAGTTGGATCAGGTGGCAGGGGAGGACGCCGCGCAGACCTGGCAGGCCCAAACGAGCAGTGAGGGTCTGCTGGGAATGCCTGGCGGAAGAACCTGTCAAGATGATCTTCAACTCCCACCTCCGGGAGAGCTTCGACCGCGTCCCGAGGGCGGAGGGAGACATTGAGTCCGAATGGGCATTGTTCCGCTCTGCCATTGTCGAGGCGGCTGTTGCGAGCTGTGGCCGCAAGGCCGCGGGGGCCAGTCGCGGCGGTAACCGTCAGGCTGAAGAAGGAGGTCTACAGGGCATGGTTGGTCTGTGGGTCTCCAGAGACAGCTGACGGGTACCGGCGGGCCAAGCGGAGCGCAGCAGCAGCAGTTGCGGAGGCAAAAACTCGGGCGTGGGAGGAGTTCGGTGAGGCCATGGAGGAAGACTATCGATCGGCTCCAAAGAGGTTCTGGCAAACTGTCCGGCGCCCCAGGGGGGGAAGGCAGCAACTTGCTCACACTGTTTACAGTGGGGGCGGGGAGCTGCTGACGTCAACTGGGGACATTGTCGGGCGGTGGAAGGAATACTTTGAGGAGCTCCTCAATCCCACCAACACGTATTCCAGTGAGGAAAC